>NW_027185698.1:24059209-24133046 GCF_028583685.1 Petaurus breviceps papuanus | reverse complement strand
GTCTGAGGAGCCTCTTATGGCCTCGTATAGTCTTAGACATCTGGAGAGCTGTGGTCAGGGGACTGGATCCTGGTTCTCTTTGAGCAGTACTGGGAAAAACTACCAAAGTGAGCAAGGGCCGAGGTTTGAATCCTCATTGCAATAATCATTAGCTGTCTGACCTTAGTTGCTTCACCTGTTTGAGACTCAGTTTCCCCATCTAAATGTGGGAAAAACAAGACTACTATTTCTTCACAAAGTTGTTAGAAAGGTGGTGCTTTGCAAGTTTACTTAGAGTTCTAGGTAGAAATTTGAGTTGTTTTTATTGAGGGGGCCTACATTTAGAGTGAACTTTCTATGTCCTGCAAAAAATCCTAGGACCCTGCTTCCTGAAATTGTGGTCCTGCATCTTTGGAGTAAACAGTTTGATCTTGAAAGCCCTGGGAGTACTCAAAGTTTAAGGAGTATTCTAGCTGGGGGCTAGCCTATATGCCTTTGTGTTTTCTGGGTCATGGCTTTGGAAATTTGCCTTCTGGATTTTCCTGAAATGATCACAGACAGAAATAGTCAGTTATTCACACCCCCCCCGCCCACCCTGGTGTTTTTGGTTGCCAACCTGCTTTCTGTACTAATGTGGTCAAATAAGTTTCTTATTGGTCCTTTCTGGTTACTTATTATCATTAATTAGGTCCAGGGAGCCAGAACAGCAAGGAAGTAGAATGTGAGCTCCTGAAGGCAAGGGGCTAATATGTTTGTCTTTGTAGCCAGAGTATCTTGTGAATCTGTGCATAGGAGGTCCTCAATAGATACTTGGATCCAACTGAATTAAGAGAATGCTAGATTTGGAGAAGCAAGACTGTGATTCCAATCCCAGCTCGGTCACTCACTACTCCTGCGACCTTAAGAGAAGCAATTTAACCTGGGTTTCAGCTTTCTTACCTGCAAAATTAAATTATTGGATCAAATGGCCTCTTCTTTCCCTTCTAGCACTAAATTCTATGATAGCTCGATGTGCCTAACAGTGGAGATTTATGGAATCCTAGAGTCAGTAGAAATCCTTTAGCTCTTCAACAAGTCTTCATATAGCCTTTGCTTGGATACCTCCAGTGACAAGGAGCTCACTGGTTGATGAGGTTGCCAGTTCCACTATTAAGTAGCTCTAGATGGTTGAACCTCAATAGATGAAGTGATTTCCTATCTAGTTTTGCCCTGTGGGAAAAAGCAGAATAAAGTCTAAGCTCATATAAACATTATCATCCTTCAAATATAAAAAATAGTGACCAAGCTCTACCCAAGTCTTCTCTTACCTTGGGTTCAATATTGCAAGGTCCCTCAGTTGGTTCTCATGTTACATAGTTTCAGGATTCCTCATCATGCTGACCACTTTCCTCCAGATGTCCTCTAGTTTGTCAAGGTCCCTTCTAAAATGTGATGCCCATGACTGAACACAATATTCTAGTTGTGATTTGTTGGGGCGGGGGATATTCTGGTTTCTCAATTTCAATGAGTAAAGTAAAAGATAATGATTAATAATAATAACTAAAGTTAATAAAGTGCCTACTGTGAGTCAGACATTGTGCTAAGTGTTTTACAAGTACCATCTTATTTAATCCTCACAACAGCCCCTGCATCTATTTTGTAGAGGAGTAAAATAGGGCAAACTGAGGTTAAGTGACTTGCCCAGGGTCACACAGCTAGTAACTATCTGAGACTGAATTTGGCCTCAGGTTTTCCTGACTCCAGGCCCAGTGCTCTATTCACTGAGCAACCTAGTTGCTTCATAGTATAAGCTTGTATTTCCTTTTCAAGAAGCCAGATTATGGTGACTCATATAAAAGCTACTAACTCTCCCCCCCTACTTTTTTACATAAAATATTGTCCTTGTATTAACTTTTGCAAACAGTAACAGAGCTTTGGCTTTTAGATAGTTTTCATAACATGTTGGCATATCAAAATATTCAGCTTCTTTTTCAAGCAGCATAATTTGTGATGATGGGAAATGAGTCTTATTTTGGCAAATTAGTGCAATGCAAAATAGTTGAACTATTTCTATTGACTGTAATTACTGGCTTGTTAGAGAGTAGGTGCCCTTGTAAGGTGTTATTTTCAAAATCATCTTTCAAAGGCCCCTTTTGAGGACAATAGATAAGTGGCATTTTTAAAAACTGCTTAGCTATATGTGCCCTCAGAATTTTATTTGAGCATTGAGTGGCTTTTGGCAGTAATAATAGCTAGCATTTAGCAGTAATGTCTGAACGTCTTTAAGGTGGAAAGTTGATAATTGGTTTAGCCGTTCTGGAAAGCAATTTGGATCTGTGCCTCAAAGTTACTGAACTGTGCAAAGCCTTTGGATCCTGTCATAGCCCTGCTTGGCTTATGCCTTAAAGAGATCAGATGAAGAGGAAAAGATCTTACAGGTACAAAGATTTTTGGGGAGGCAAAGAACTGGAAGTTAAGTAGGTACCCACCAGCTGGAGGGATAGCTAAACAAATCATGGTATGTGAATGTAATGGAATATTATTGTGTTTTAAGAAATAATTAAGAGGATGTTTTGAGTCTTATAAAGACTGAGGCAGAAGGAATTGAGCAGAAGGAGGACAATCTTATAGTATAATAATTAATAATAGTATAATAATAATAAGCCATTATAAAAATAAACAAATTTGAAAGACAAGAAATCTGGTCAAGTCAATGAGCAGCCATGATTCTGGTGATGAAACAGACTACCTACCTCTTAAGAGAGAAGTGATGAACTAAATATGCAGAAAGAATTGTATTTTTGAACTTGGCCAACATAGGATTGTGTTTTGCTTTATTATACATATTTGTTACAAGGGTTTTATTTTTCTCTTTTTGTTGGGGATTGGGGGAAGGCTGGATAGAAAAAAAAATACATCCTTGACAATTAAAAAAGTTGAATTTTCCTTTTATTATAAGAAAATCAGGGACTTGCCCTCATTCACATAGGTAGTAATTGGCAGAGCTGACATTGGAACTCTGGCCCTCATTCATTGCTTGTTGTTTGACTAGTGTGTCTAGGGGCACATTTCTTTCTCATCTTCACTGTTTAAAATTTAGCTATCTATGAAGGAACAAACTTAGTAGGAGAAGGGAAGGGAATAAGTATTTATCTAGTATCCTTCACAGTGTCAGGTATTATGTTAAGCACCTTTTTACAAATGTTATCTCATTTGATCCTCATGACAACCCTGCTGGGTAAGTGTTATTATTATCCCTATTTTATAGTTGATGAGTGTAAGATAAAGTTTAAGTGACTTGCCCAGAGTCACACCACTAGAAATGTTGAGGTTAGATTTGAATTCAGGTATTCCTGACTCAAGGCCTAGGGCTGTATCCATTTCTGTATCCATCCCAGCTCTACTCCTGGGAGAAAGAACCAGGGAGAACCAGGAGAAAGCAGTGCCTCAAAGTATCAAAGGGAGTAGGGTAGTGGAAGGACTGGAGGCGGGGAGAGAGTCAATAGTATTGAGTGCTGTAGAAAGATCAAGGAGAATGCCAACTGAGAAAAGGCCAGTAGATCTGGCAGTTCTGGATTATTGGTGACCTTGGATAATAAGAGACGTTTTGATAGAAGAATGGTATCAAATTGAAAGGGATTGAGAAGTGAGTGGGCGGTGAGTGAAGGCAAATGAGTATAGATAATGCTAGGATTTTCAGAGTCAAAGAGAGGAGATCTATAGACTGATATCTTTAGGGGACTGGCAATGTCAAAAGAAGGTTTTCTGTTTGTTTGTCCAGATGGGGAGAATTGAACGTATTTGTAGGAAAGGAGAGATTGACAAATAGAGTCAGAAAGGAAATGGACAGTGGAACAAGGTCCCAGAAGAGAGGCTGGATATTGGAACAAGGGTTACAGGTGGAGGGGTTAGCCTTGGCAAGAATAAGGGCCCTCTCATCCCTTGAGTATAAAACAAAGGAAGAGACAATGAGGGAAGACATGAAGATGCTTAGAACTATGGAGGAGAGAAATGAGGGAGCTCAGAACAGATGGTCTCCATCTTTTCAATAAAGAGGTGAGTTCATGGGGTGTGACAGAAAGAACTGGGTGGGGAAATTGGAGTTTCAAGATGATAGAAGGTTTGGATAAGCCACTGTGAGTCATGCTTTAGGGTTAATCAGAGAATAAAAGGGTTTTCATGAAATAGTGAATGCTCTGTTGAGATTAGATAACATGAAGTTATATTATATAACTACATAATTATATAGTTATATAATTATAATTTTGTGACTTCATCCAATTGATCTATTTCAACTTATCCATCCAGAGAAATTGTAGAGGCAGCATAACAGCGAATAGAGGAACAGTCTTAGGGTCAGAAAGACCTAGATTCAGCTCCTATCTTTGACCTCATTGTTGTATGCCTGTGAAACCTGGACAGTCGATCAGTGCCATGCCAGGAAACTGAATTGCTTCCATTTGGATTGCTTTAGGAAGATTTTGAAGACTACCTGGCAAGATAAAGTACTGGACATTGAGGTCCTTTCTTGAGTTGAACTGCCAAACATTCAAACTCTACTGCAGAGAGGGCAACTCACAGTGGCCTGGCCATGTTGTTCAAATGTCAAACATGTTTACCCAAGACTATTTTACAGAGAACTCCCACAAGATAAGTGCTCATATAGAGGTAAAAGAAACTGTACAAGGATACTCTCAGATCTCTCTGAACAACTTTGGGATCGATTGCATGTTATGGGAGATACTGGTGCAGGACTGCTCAGCATGGTGTGCCTGCATCAAAGAAAGAACTGTTGTCTACAAGCAAAGTAGAATTTCAGTAGTTCAAAAGAAATGTGAGATGTGCAAATGCTCATATGGACTATTTGTGCCCAAACTATGTATTGGTCTAATCAGCCACAGTTGGATGCTTTGTATCTTGATCCTGACATAGTAATGTCATTTCGGCCCTCTTCAAGAATGAAGGACAACAGTCAACCAGCCAACTAGCTGGGTCAACACTGGTAAGTCACTTAACTTTTTGGTCCCCTGGCAACTCTCTAACAGCTCTTTAGAGATGCTTGTCTCTGACAAGGGAGTTTCCACATCAATGAAATCATAGATCCAGACCAAAAAATAAGTCTAGAGATATGTGTCTAGTAAGAAAAGCATTCTAGGAGGATTAACTGTAGTAAATCTTGGTTAGCTGTAATTAGTACATTTCTACTTGGGCATAGCCTGTGACACGTGTAATAATTGTGCTTATCTGTGCTCTGAATAGAAGAATCAAGTTAAGCCACTTACTATGTGCTAGACCAGTGCCTGACCTCAAAGAGCTCACAGTCTCATGGGGTAAATAACAAGTAAATAACTATGAGCAAACAAGATATATTATCTATCTGTTTATCTGTCTGTCTATCTATCTATCACCTATCTATCATCTATCTATCTATCTATCTAGATATATTAATGGTACATTGTAGGTGTGTCAGGGTGGAAAGGTCAGAATCAGAAGGCCTAGGTTCAAGTCTGGGCTCTTCAACTTACTGATCTTTTCCAGTCATGAGAATGTATTCGGATCTTCATTTTCTTCATGTACACAATGGAAAAAAAAATATTTGGCCTATCTACCTCACATGGTTGTTCTGAGGAAAAGTGCTTTGTAAGCTATAAAATGCTATATAAATTAAACTGTATGAATTAGTAAAAATTCAATAGATTAACTTGAAGGCAAAATGGTTCTATATTATGGGGACAATATAGTGCGGTATAAAGAGGCAGCTAGTTGTGTGTGCAGCAGATAGAGGGCTCGGTCTGGAATCAGGAAGACCTCAGTTTAAATCCGGCCTCAGATATTTACTAGCTACGGGACCCTGGGCAAGTCACTTACCCTCTGTCTGCTTCAGTTTCCTCATTTGTAAAATGAGGATAATAATAACACCAATTTTACAGGGTTGTTGTGAGAATCAAATGAAGCAATCAATATATGTAACAAAGCACTTAGCACCGTGCCTGACATATAGTATGTTAGCATAAATGCTTCTTCCCTTCCCCCTAAACAGCTTTGGACTGGGAGATTAGGCTACTTGGGTTCCAGACCTACCTTTATCACTAACTAGCTCTGTAACCTTTGGCAAATCACATCACCCTCTAGACTTTTTTTCTCTATCTATCAAATGAGGGGTTTGGGCTAGAGATCTCTAAGGTTTCCTCTAGCTCTGACATTTTATAATTCTGGGTCCCACTGGTATATTACCATATTCATGGAGGCTGCTGTGATCCAGGAAATAATTATTGTGGAAATTGAAAAAAAAAGACTGTTTACAGTGTCCTTGAAAATGGTAGAGATGAAAATATTAATTTTCTTCTCTTAGGTGGTTTGTTTTCCCAACAATTCAAATTGATATTGAAAGGTCCAACTTTTTCCGAGCAATCACTGAAAAACAGTGAATATGAAAGGCACTTCTCATTTAATATTTGACCCCTGGTTCTTCTGGGAAAATAGAACAGAGCAGCCACAAAATGAGAAATTGAAATGAATATAGATACCATCTGATGAGGAGTTTCCTTTCCTCAGGTCATAGACTCAGGGACAGCATCTGACAAATACTTGTTAAAATGAAATCGTAAATTATAATCACAATTAAAATTAAATCCTTAGTCAGGGTCAGTGTCAACAGAAAGAAATGAAAAAAAAAACCATTTGAGGACTACTGATGAAAGTGATCACAGATCCTGAGTCTGGCCGTTTGATCAAGATCCTATTTTTACCTTATAAATATGCAAATGTTATTGCTAATGTTAATATTGACACTTGAGAATTTAAATGAAGAGCCACTAAATGATAAAATGTCATTAAGGAAGCATTAAGATGGAGATTATGAGTTTAAACAGGCATAAAAGTTGCAAGATGCCAAAGCTGGGCTTTGATGAGTGAGAGAAAGTCATGGAGTGATAAATGAGAGTGAGTTGGTTCCTGAATTATCTATGCAATTTAGTAGATGATGAGGCCAGGGGAGGAGGGGGGTCCTTAATTGTCTGACTCTCAGGTGGATTATTGTTTTCAGCCCCTACCTTAAACCTAGAAGGAAACATAGTTAATTACTGTTATTCCTAGCGTCTCTGTTGCAGTCTCAGACAGATAAGGTTTGCCTGCAGGTCTCTCACTGACTATGATTAAGACATGTGATTTCTGGTCTTCCTGAACATAGGGAACCTAAAATCAGGCAGATATGAGCCAGTCTCTTTCCTAGCATCAGAATTTACCAATCCTGTTCCCTACAGCTGCTTTTTCTGCTTGATGGCCTGGATTTTGAACTCTACATATTTGGCACAATCTAGGGTTGTTTTTTTTTTTTTTGCCTTAGCTGATCTCCCTTGACTAGACTTCTTGACTGCCTACATTTCTCCTTCTTAGTAGGATTTGACCCTAGTGCTTCCTTCTAGCCATATCCTTTTGCCATCCCTGTCTTGATGTATCAGCTGAGATATTTGTGTTGTCTAGTTGAATCTAGAATAACCAAGTGTATGAACCCTGTCTATGATTGAGGGAAATGGTATTCTTCTTGTGGTTTAGACTTTATCACTTGATTAGAATTGTCTGTTCTAGCATATGTATGGACCATGCCTTTATACAAAATAGGTGCTGAATAAGTAAATATCGATTGAACTGACACCCTTGCCAAATGGAAAGAGATATTTTGGATGTGGAAATAAGTAATTGTTGATTGAACCGATGACACCCTTGGCAAATGGAAAGGCATACTTGGGATGTGGAAACTGGTCTATTGGAGAGGCCTTCACTGTAAGCATGAGACTGTAAGAGGGTTGACTGTAATCATTCCTTCCACATAAACCTTTATGCTGTAGAGTGGTATCCAGGAAAGGTTTAAATCTCACATGGTTTTAAAAAAATAAGGTAGTTTGGTTTCTGGCTGTTTCATGACTTGTTTTCTGAGGACAATTCAATTTAACAAAGGTTTATGTTTGCTGTGTACCGAACAACCAGGTACTGGGAGGTGGGAGGAAGAAATAAAATTTAGGCAAGGTACAGTCTTCCTTCTCATGGAGGGGAACTATTCCATTGGGGGGAACATACAAAATAATACAGAAGTGCATTGAGGAGGTACAAAAAACTAAAGGCCCTGTGAGGATCCAAGGAAGAAACCATGATTTGCTAACCCAAATAGAGAATCACCAAAAGCTTTCCAGAGGACATGATTTGAGCTGGGCTTTAAAAGATGGCTAGGAATTCAATGGGCAAAAAAAGGGAAAACAATCTAGAAACAGGAAACCATGGGAGCAAGGTTGTGAAGGAAAGAAAGAGAAACGCATGCTTGTAGGGTATATAGTAGCACACTTTGGCTGTGATATATTGGACAGTATTGTTTTTGAGTGGGAGGTTTCAGTTGTGTCTAACTTTCCGTGACCCCATTTGGGATTTTCTTGGCAGAGATACTGGAGTGGTTTGCCATTTTCTTCTTCAGCTCACTTTACAGATGAGGAAACTGTGGCAAACAGGGTTAAGTAACTTGCCCAGAGTAAGTGTCTGAGACTGAATTTGAATTCAGATCCTCCTGACTCCAGGCCTAGTGCTCTGACCACTGTACCACCTAGCTACCCATAGTAGTAAGTAGCATGAAGTAGAGTTAGAAATTTAAAGTGGCATCAGATTATAGAGGACTTTGAATGCCAGGGGGTAAGGGAAGGGAATAAGCATCTATATAGCACCTACTGTATGTCAGGCATTTGCAAATATGATCTCTTTCGGTCTTCACAACAACACTGCAAGGTAGAGGTGTTATTATTATGCCGATTTTACAATGTTCCAGGCAAAGGAGTTTGAATTTTATTGGGTAAGCATTTGGAGACCATTGAATGGTTTTGAGCAGAGGAACAATATGACAAAATTTACACATGTGCACTACTGGCCCACAGAGAGAAAAGGTAATCTGGGAGCCAAGGGTCTAATACAGGGCTGTGGGCTAAATGTGTTATGGAGGCTGAGATCTGTGGAAAGCTATGAGCACACCTCATGACTGGGATGACCTTTCAATTGCAGGAGTCCATGTGTGATATGAAGGAAAATCTCTGACCTGGAGCTAAGGACTAATTAGTCACTTCAACTCTGGTAGCAGAACTAGTTACTACCAACTTTGGTTTAAATCATTTCTCCCTCTGAGCCTCAGTTTCCACACCTATAAAATGACAGATTTGGATTTGATAATTGTGATGTGTAGATTCGATAGGTTCTAGCTCTGATACATGGTTGGGTATTATTACATTCTATATCCTAAGTTTTTTTCTTGCTATAACATTCTAAGATTCTATTTATACAAGAGTGGGTCAGTTGACTAGCCATCATGTCCTAGGGAATTATTTAACCAAGATGTTCAGTGTGCTGATGAAGCTGTGTTTAGAGGGACCATGGGTTCTGTCAGATTCATGGTGCATTGTGTTATCAGGCCAGTTTGGTATTGATCCATGTTAGGGCCTAAACAAACCCCACACTTTGAAAGGAATGAGCAGATTTAAGATCACTAGGGAACTGAAAGGTAGAGAAGGGCTCAGAGTGATTTGAAAGAGCCAGAGGGACTGAATGTGACTGTTGGGTTCAGGATGTGCCTGGTGTCTGTCGATGAATAACACTTAGAGGCATGTTGCTATGAGTTCCGGTGATCTAGTATCCACCATGGTCACCTACTCTCCCCACCTTTAGAGATGAAATTAGAGCTCCTCAATGGAAGAGTGCCCCCCAAATTTGGTGCTATGGAAATGATATTTCTAGACCTCGTTTACTTTCACCCTTAATTTTGACTAGGAATAACGTATTTTCAGACCTTGCCTAGCCAAAATTAGCTCCCTGTACTTAAAAGCAGGGTTAGCCCAAAGTAGAGGCAGAGTATGAGACCACCATCAGGGTATGCTTGCAGGGCCTGGGAAAAGCCCCGCTTGATTCCTGAAAGTTTCCTGTCAGCAAATCAATTTTTTCCCCACTGTCTCAGGCACCATCTTTAAAAAAATAATTTCCTTTGCACTTACTTAGCTCTTTGGTGTTTATAAAGTATTCTATATGTATTATTTTTGACCCTGAGTATAACCCTGTGAGACAGTTGGGTCAGGAATTATTCACATTTTACAGACTTAGAGAAGGAGATTTAGAAGGTCAAGTGACTTGCCCAATGTCACACAGCTATGTGCAGTACAGTACAGTAGAGTTACATGCAGGAGCTCCCTTCCCCACCCAATCCAGCACTTTCTCCAAGATGCCTTACTACTTCATCCTCCATTTTATCAGGTAGTGAAGTCATAGTGATATTTCTTTAAATATAGCTTAGTTCTTTATTTCATTTTCATGGTTCCTGATACCATAATAGGTGCAAATAAATGCTTGTTGATTGATTCAAAAAATACGACTTGGATGTATAACCATTCCCCCTTCTAACTGAAAAGCATTTACATGCATTTAGTGAGGCAATGTAACATAATGGAAAGAACATTAAACTTGGACACGTGCTTAATTTGAACTAGAAGACTTACAATATTAGGGCAGCTAGGTGGTGCGGTGAATAAAGGGCTAGGTCTGGAGTCTGGAAGACTCATCTTTGTGAGTTCTAATCCAGCCTCAGACATTTACTAGCTATGTGACCTGGGCAAGTTACTTATCCCTGTTTGCCTCAGTTTCCTCATATGCAAAATCAGTTGGAGAAGGAAATAGCAAACCACTCCACTATCTTTGCCACGAAAACCCCAAGTGGCGTCACAGAGAGTCAGACACCACTGAAAAATGACTGAACAAACAAAGCTATAAAGCAGTATAATGTTAGTTATTAACAATATTTAGTATTTACATGGATTTTGGAGGCACTATTTGTTTTAGAGGAGGCACTCTATAAATCTCAGCTCTTGTTATGTCTTTACACAGTTACTGTATGCATCATTTCTTTTACCTCTCAGTATACACTTAAACCACATCTTGGCCTCTCCCTTTGAAAAATCTGATTTGAGAGAAGAACACATAACCCAGTAATGACCTCTTTCTCACTGATGCCACTGCTCATCAAAGCCATCACCTTGTTCCCAGGCTCATTCCTTTTCTTCTTGGTGAGTCCATTTTCACAGCAATAGCCAGAAAGAGTAGGAGGTAATCTTCATCATGCTGTCACTGCACATTTGGGCAACAGCCTTCAATGTTTGTAGTTTAACACATCTTGACAACTGGCAGGCAGACAATTAGGGAGATGGTGTTACTAAGTCTGTCCATAAATGCCCTGTAAACAAACAAAGGAAAAACTTTCTGAAGCTGGCATATTGCATGGGGTTTAAGGGTGCCTGAGTGGAACAACAACATGTATAAAGTGTGCAGTGATCTGGGAGCTGGGGGGATGATAAATACAAAGTTTAGATAAAATGAGGGGGAACTAAATGAAGGGGATGAGAATCTCTTTAAAAATAAATTTATTATTTTTTAACATTCATTTAAAAAAACCCTTGAGTTATGAATTTTCTTCCTCCCCTTCACCTCTCATTCAGAAGGCAAGCAATGTGATATAAATTATACATGTGAACTCATGTAAAACATATTTCAATATTAACCATATTGCAAAAAAGCAAGAAAAACAAAGTGAAAAAATTTTGTTTCAATCTGTACTCAAACTTCAGCAGTTTTCTCATTGGAGGTGGATAGCAATTTTCATCAGAGGTTTCTGGAATCATCTTGGATCATTGTATTGATCAGAGTAGCTGAATCTTTCATAGTTGATCATTATTACAATATTGCTAATACTGTGTATAGTATTCTCCTGGTTCTGTTTACTTCACTTTGTATCAATTCATATAAATCTTTCCAGGTTTCTGTGAAAGCATACCACCTGTCATTTATTGTATAATAATAGTATTCCATCACAATCATACCACAACTTGTTCAGCCATTCCCAACTGATAGACATCTTCTCAATTTCCAATTCTTTGACTCCATAAAAAGAACTGCTATGAATATTTTTGTACATATGGGTCCTTTTCCTTTTTCTTTGATCTCTTTGGGATACCCAGTAGTGGTATTGCTGAGTCAAAAGATATGTACAGTTTTATAACCTTTTGGGTATAGTTGGAAATTTTTCTCCAGGGTTGTAGGAACAGTTTACAATTCCACTAATAGTGTATCAATATCCCAATTTTTTTCCATATCCCCCCCAGCATTTGTCATTTTCCTTTTTAATCATGTTAGCCAGTCTGATAGGTATGAGATGGCATGCCAGAGCATTTTTTTCATATGAATACAAATAGTTTTGATTTCTTCTTCTGCAAATTGCCTTGAGAATGGCTCCTATTTTTATAAACGACAGTTATCAGAGAAATTTGCTGTAAATTTTCTCTCCATTTTTCTAGCTATCCTTTTAATTTTGGCTGCAATGGTTTCATTGTACGGAATCTTTTAAATTGAACATTTGTAGCTTTTGTTGCTTCCTGAGTTGTGAATGCTCACACTGAAAATTTAACAATCATATAGATCCAGCCCTAATCTCTTCTTAGGTGCTGGATCCAACATGTCCCTGGAGAGATTCAGGGAATATCTCACTGGGGATGTGGCATGTGAGTTAAGTTTTGAAGGAAGGGAGAATCATCAGCATAGTGATGGTGGGGAAGCCATTAGAATCCATGGAATAAAGGCACAAGGATGGGAGAGGGCAGGATGAGAAAGCAGGACAAGAAATTTAACTTCTGTGATTTCCGTGGAAATCTGGGTTATGTGGAGTTCCCTCTGCCATTGCAGATTAGTACTACCTGTGAAGCTTGTGGTCTTATGGAGTTACCTGGAATGTTGAGAGGAACATTAAGATATTTGCCCAGGGCCACACAACTATTATGTGTCAGAGGTGGAATTTGAACCCAGATTTTCCTACATTCTTGTAAAAGTAGATGGTGATCATATTACTAAATCTCTCCCATTTCCTAAACCTTGGCCTTGATTTGGTCTTGACTTAACCTGCTCTTGGTGCCCACCTGATTGACCTATCCTTATCCCTTTAAGACTTTTCTCTTGTATTATTGCTATTTCTAGAATATATCAAATAATAGTGGGGAGAGTGAGCATCCTTGTTTCACTCCTGTATTTACCAGAAAAGGGTCTAGTGTGTCCCTGTTGCAGGTGATGCTTAGTCTTACCCTCCATATTTTTTCTTTCCAATCTTAGTCCAGCACGGTTTCTGAAAACAATTGCCCCAATTTTAGATTCAGGGCTCCTTTCACACAGATAGCTGTCAGCATCCTAGAATGGGCAAGCTTTGACTAGCCCTGGTTTTGGGCTGCTAAAACTTTTGCCACTTAACTGGTGGACTGTGATACTTCTAAGGGGGCTAACCTTCCTACTTGGTGCCAAGATTGGCTTTAATACAAGGAACCTCCAGCCCCTTGCTGAAAGAAAGGACCCCATGGGGGCCCCACTGGAGCTGCTATCAGCTGGACCTGGGTTGTTAAATTGCCTGAGATATTTAAGATCTTCCCTGGGTTCCTGACCCAGATGGGGGTCAAAATGAAAGACCTTCAACTGTGAGAAGGAACGTCTCCGAATACTCTTCTCCATAGAGCAAGGCTCCAAGTTTAGGAGAATGAATCAAGACTCCTTAGTGCTTTTGCTCTCTGCCCTGTCCACCAGCTCTGCTCCTCATGCTTCTCTTCTCTGGCTCAGTTTCCCTGTTAGGAAAACGGGTAGGTTGGATCTTATAGCCTACAAGGTCCCTTCCAGCTCCAAATATAGAAGCCTTGAAGCTTGCCACGAGTCTAGGGCTTTCTTGCTAACCCAGCCTCTCACTCTTTCCAACTTGTTCCCCTGGGGCAATTTCAGGGTGCTGACCCTCTGGCTTTGTTTACTATTCCTTAACTTATATTCAGAATGACTACTTTGTGCTCTAGGAGCTTTTGCATCTTCACAGTGGGCATTTTTTTTTTTATAATAAAGGGATGAATCTTTAATGATAGTTGCAAGCATCAGTAAGAGGCAAATATGTTTTTCAGCAAAGAGGCTTTTCTTCAAGTTATGCTGATCACACCACACAGGCTACTATTGGTTCTGTTGGGGATCAAGACTGGCCTTACTATGTGCTTTTTTTTTAAATTAAATTTTTTTTTCAACAAGAAAACTTTTAATATGTTTTTCTTTCTCCTCCCTTTCCCTAAATATTTTCAAATTCCTAAAAGGCCTTTTTTAAAAAAAAAATCTCTTCTAGGTGGTGCAGTTGATTGATTTCTGGGCCTGGAGTCAGGAAGGTCTGGGTTCAAATTGGCATCACACACTCACTAGTTGTAGAGATAATATTTGTACAATCCTTGACATAGAGTAGGTGCTTAATAAATGCTTATTCCCTTCCCATTACCCTTTTCATGGAATTTCCCACCAAAAGCAATAATGGATTTTGCCTTAGAAGTATCTCATATGTCTCCTAAAATTAGGGCAATTTGTTTCAAACTGTACTTGCAGCAAATAGCATTTGTGGTTGCAGATGAATGTACAGTAAGTACTTATTATGCACCTACAGTTTACAGAGTACGGTGCTAGGAATGCTAATCCTTGTGTTGGATACAAAGATGAAGAAGCTTTTAGTCTAGCAGGAATGATAAGTTATAGGCAGAAATCATTATAACACAAAATAGAAATATGATCATGGATGTCTGGTTTTCTTGTTGCTACCTCCATAGCCTCTCATATCTGTCTCCCCTCCACATGACTGGCCACCAGTGTAGCTCTCCCTGTGCCCTCAGTGTCCCTCTCAGGGGTTATTTCAATAGCCTCCTTATTGATCCCTCCACATAGCTGATAAATTGATACTTCCAAAACACAAGTCTGACTCACTGATTCTCTGCTCAAGAAGCTTCATTGGCTCCATGCTTCTCTTGGGATTAAATAGAAACTTCTCTGTTTGGCATTTACCCCTCCCTCCAGCATATTTTGAACATATTCTATATTTACTCATCTATGTTCATGCTGTCCTTTCTCCCCCTCCGCATTGAACTCATTGAGTTCAGGGACTGTTTCATTTTCATCTTTGTAATAAATGCATGTTAAATTGAATTCAAGAGAAGCCTGAACAAAGCTACGAGAGAGTTCAGAGGAGATAGATGTAACTTATGGCTGGGTGGTGAAGGAAACCCTTAATTAGGAGGTAGATTTTGAGCTGGGCATTGAAGACAGCTGGATCTTCACTCCAGTTTAGTGATTACAAGGAGGGTTAACAAAAGCTTTAAAAAAGGTTCTCCAATGTCATCAACTGAGAACTAGACAATCGTTTAAGGGGCCCTGCCTGTAATGGCACCAGGAGAAAGTTCACCAACACAGAAAGAAGAGAAAGGATTCACAGTTTCATGTTGTTTCTATCTCCCTGGCATGGGAAAAAGGAAAGGATGGTTTTGTTAGGAACTTCTCTAATTCAACAGAGACATGAGGTTATAGCGATGGTTTTCCCACTCACGTCAGGGAGTGCCTAAAATGTGCTCCTCTCTCCTTTCTGCTGCCTATTTTTGTTTCACTTCGTATTACTTTAAAAAAAAATTTACTGACCTTTTCTATCCCCTTCATTCCATACTTTCCATCATGAAAACCATCCCTCATAATAAAGGAGAGGAAAAAAGCAATTCAGCAAACCTAACCAAAGCATCAACCAAATATATACAACATTCCACACTCATCACCCTCATCTCTAGGAAGAAATGAGGGAGACACATTTTCTTATTTGTCTTTGGCTGCTGTTCCTAGTTTCAACACATCTTTCAAGCCCCAGTTTAAAAATCTACCTTCTTTCTAATAAAACCAATGTAGTGATCTCTCCTTTTTTATGAGCAGATACCACTCAGCATTTAACACTATACTCCCTTGTGGCCTCCCTTTTATTATTAGAAAATACAGAAATCGGTGATTTCCTTATCATATGGAATTTCTGGTGTAGGAAACCTTTCCACCAACATATCGAACTCATCTATAACCTAGTCTGTAAGTCCTAGGGAGTTGCCTGAGGCATGGAGTTTAATAAACAAGGTTATCTCTTTTTATTATTAGCTTGCCATTTAGTACTTGCAATGTTATTTAGCTTTTTCATGTCTGTATGTCTGGTCTTCCTAAAGAGAAAATAAATTCCACAAGGGCAGGGAATATGTCTTAGACTTCTTCTGTGTTCCACACAAACCGGGAACATTGCAGGTATATAATAACTGCTTAATAAATATTTGTTGACCAACTGAATTAATGAGTTCTCCCGACCCCATTTTGCCTTCTTTCTGGATAGATTTATAAGCTTTATGGTATCTTTAGAAGAAGAGGTTTTTACTATATACTTAAAGAGCAGCAAACAGTTCTCTCTGATTTGAACAGTTGACAGACACTGAGATTTGTATAATTTCTAAGTACACAAATGAGCTCCTTGGAAAAGGCCAGCCCAAGAGGGAAAAAGTTTGAATGAGAATCATTTGCTGTTCTCTGAGTGAATCAGAATTTTCCTCTTGAATGCTGCATGTAATCAAGGGTCTCAGAAATCCTTTTGTTACAGTGAAGTTTTTGTTCAAGTGGAATGTGATGTGTAGTATGAATTGTGCCTGTGGTCTAGTGGGGGTGTTTATGGGGGTGTTGTTTGGATATTAACATAGTCTTTTGCTCTTGAATAACTGTGGGCAGAGAGAGTCCTGGGCAGCTTTCTGCCCCCTCTTCCAGGGCTGATGTTGATACTGGGTCCTGGAGGAAGTTTTGTGCATTCTTCCTGAAGAAGGATATTCAAACTGGTCTCAGATGGAGGTGGGGCAAAAGGAACAGATGAGGAGGAAATGGAAAACAATCTGGGACTTCAATAACATGAAGAAAAGAATTAAATGAGGATGACAGAGACATGTTTTTTTTTTCCAGCTTAATGATAATAATTGCAAACAGAGGTAGTGTGATATAGTGGAAATCCAGGAAGACCTTTCAAAGCCTGCCTCTAACATATACTGGCTTTGTGACCCTGGGCAAGTCACTTAACTTGTTTGTGTTCTATGATTATAAGTTGAAGAAATGTTTAAATCCAATTCACTTGCAAGTCAAGACATCACCCTCCTGATGTCATTGGTCCTCTTAGAGAATAGAAGGACTAACAGCAATATAAAGAGATGCGGTTGAGATGCATTGGTAAGGAAGTTTCCAATGAAAGTATAGGTCCATTTCCAATACCATAATTACAAGTAGCAGAGACCATCCTGTACTGAAATCTGCTGAAGGACCTGGGGATATTGAATCTGGGAAAAAACCTCTTACAGCCTAACACAGGCAACTTGCACATAACGCTCGAGTCTTGGGATATTCTCTGTTGCTTCTAGGATAAAACACATTCTCCTCAGCTTGTTTTATAAACAGTGTCAGTCCCTCCTCAAATTTATTTTACATTGTGTTCCTTAAACTTGGAATTGCTTCCCTGACCTCTGTGTCTCTCTCTGCAAGGCTGTTTCTTTGTACTCCCATAATGCACTCCTTGCAAACCCAACTTGTCCAAAGCAGAACTCATTATCTTTCCCCCCAAGACTATGAAGTTCCCTGATACTGTAGAGGTTACCACCATCCTTCTTGTCACCCCGGGCTCTTGCCTTCAGCATCATTTCAACTCCTCCCTAACACTCATCCCACATCACTGATCTGTTGCCAGGTTTAGTCATTTCCACCTTCACAGTATCTTTCTCATAAGTATCCTCTCCATTCACTCAGCCCTATCCTGGTATAGGCTCTCATCACCTTTCACCTGGGCTATGCAATGGTTTTCTGGTTGACTTACCTGCCTCGAGCCTCTCCCCTCTCCTATCCATGCCCCAAGAAGCTGCTCCAGGTTTGGGTCTGTCTGATCATGTTCCTTTCCACTCACCCTCCACCTCCCCACCTTGCTCAGTAAAGCCCAGTGTCTCCCAGTTACCACCAGCATCAAATACAAGGTTCTCTGTTTGGCTTTTAAAGCCCTTCACAACCTTTCCAGTCTTCTACGCTAACCTCCTCTCTACAAACACTATGTTCTAGCCACCTCCTAACTTCACTCTCAGCATTTTCCCGGAGAGCTCCCATGCCTAGAATGCTCTCCCTCCTCCCTGCAGCCCCCAGGCTCCCCTGCCTTCCTTCTGGAGTCAGCTCCACCCCATCGTTTCTCAGGATGCCTTTCCCCATCCTCCTCTGAGTTTTCCCCCCCTCCACTCTCTATCTTGTTTGCACATCTCCTCCTGTTAGAATGTGAATTCCTTGAGGCCATGGACTATATTTTTGTCTTAGTATTCCCGGTGTTGAGTGCAGAACCTGGCACACAATAAATGCCTGTTTAGTTGACCTCCTTCCTCATCACCATCTCTTAGAATCCTTAGCTTTTTTTGTGGCTTAACTCAGCTGCCATCTTCTGCAGGAAGATTTTGCTGATCCTACTAGTTTTTGGAGCTCTCTCCTTCCTCAAATTAGATTATATTTGTCTGTTTAAATGTTTTATTTCCCCAGTAGAATGTAAATTCCTTGAGGGCATAGACTGCTTGTTCATATTGCCTTTGTGCCTCCTTCATAGTTTTGCTCCAGTCTCTTTCTTGCCTCCCTATAGATGATCCTCTCTCCCCCCACATGCTGCAGTCCAGCCAAACTGTATTTTTTGCTGTTCACACATAACATTCCATCTTCCAAATCCACCTCTGCACTGGCTGGCCCCTATGGCCGGATCACCCTCCTTTCTTACCTTTGTCTCAGAGAACCCCTCTCTCCCTTTAAGACAGAGCTTGGACCTTTCCTGATTTTCCCATCCCCCAACTACTAGTCATAGTCATTTCAAGCTTCCTTGTAGTTACTTACTTCATATGTATTATTTTTGTATTTATATGCATATACATATATGTAAACACACACACATGCACTTCAGTTCCCTGTTAGAATATAAACTCTTCAGGAGTTGGGCATGTTTCATTTTCTGTATTTATTTCTTCTTCATCTGGCACACTGACTGGCAGAAAGTAAATGCTTAATAAATATTTGTTAATTGACTTATTTGAAGGGCATAACCATACAGATCACATCATATATCTTTAAGGGTTAAAAAATGAATAATAACGACAATGATAACAATATTAGCTCATATATATGTAATAGATGCACATAATATTAACTTATATATACATATACACATATATGTGTATGCATATTGTCTGTATACGTGTGTGAATATATGATGGTGTATGTATGTGTATGTATACACACATATATGAGGGGGAGGAAAAGAGAGAGAGAGAGAGAGAGAGAGAGAGAGAGAGAGAGAGAGAGAGAATGATAACTTTATAGTTTTCAAAGCAGGGATTTCACTTAAATATCAGGGGTTCTTCACCTGAAGTCCATAAAGTTGTTAAAAAAAACATTTTCTTTTGGGGCAGCCAGGTGGTGCAGTGAGTAACAGCACGGGCCCCAGAGTTGTGAGATCTGGGATCGGTTCCGGCCTCAGATACTTCACACCTACACATTCACAAAAACAAAACAAAAAAAAAAAAACTGGCTGTGTAACCTTGAGCAAGTTACTTAGCCCCAATTGCTTAAAAAAAATAAAAACATTTTCTTTTGCTAACTTTATTCAAATATGATGGATTTTCTTTGTAATTATATACATTTTATTTTATGTTTTTACAAGCATTCTGATAAAACATTCATAGGCTTCTTTAGACTGTCCAGGGGGTCCATGATGTAGAAGAAAAAGATTAAGCTCCCCAGCTATATATGATCTAATTTTATCCTCACACATTCCCATGATGTAGATAGGGGGGATTTTTTGATTCCTCTTTCACAAACGTGAAAACAGAGGCTCTGGGAACTTATGAACCTTACTCAAGGACACGACTAATGAGCAGGAGATCTGGGATTCTAACACAAGCTTCTTGACTCCTCATTTCAAGGCTATTTCAAATTGGATGAAACTTGCCTCCCAAATTTTGGGGTTCTTTTGTTTAATGGAGAAATGCAGCGGCCTAAAAGGGACCTGGTTGTTGTGAGATAAGCAAGGCTCCTTTCACTTTTAAGTGGGTGCTGCACATTTGTGTCTTTATCAGTTTTAAGACAAACTCAGCCTTGACTATTGTTGACTGCTGATTATTGCTTCCAGTCACCCTTAGCTCTTGCCTCCTGGGGAAAGAAATTCAAATTCCATTTGAAATAAGGGAAAAGATGAAGAATGAATGGAATGACTTGTATTTGGGAGGAAAAGATTCAGAACTACCTGTACTTCTAAAAAATATTGTTTGTAAGCATGAGAGTGAAGGGAAAATTATTTATTAGAGATAATATTAACCGTTTCAAGTATGAAGATGCTTTTTTTTAAGATCAAGAAATTCTGTAGAGCCCCACATGATAGTAGTTGGATCAAAAGGCAGTAGGTAGAGTAGAAAATTTTCCTTCATATTTCAGAAAATACGAATATTAAAAGAAAGAATTAGCAGTTGACATTTATGATCAAGAGAGATGTAAGGTTCAAATTGCACTCCTAAAACTTTGAAACTTTGCATTTGTGTGATTTTAGGAAAATCACTTAGCCTGTCTGAGCCTCGATTTTCTCATCTGTAAAATGGGTTTAAAAACACTTGTACTATTTTAAAATCCCACATAGAGTTGTTGTGAGGCTCAAACAAGATAATGTACAAAACATTTGTAAAGCTTACAGCATTATATAAGGGCCAGTTTTTGGTTACAAGATGACAAATAGCCACAATAAAACTAGCAGTGAAATTTTCAGGGGTTTCTGGGAAATTGGATATGAAAAAATACATCTTTATTTTCATTAACTTCTAACTGAAATTTATAATTTCTTTCAATTATTTAAAAACATATTTTTTTTCTGTAAAGGATCAATGTATGTCACCAGATTAGCAAAGGGGGGTCCATGACACAAAAATGAGGAATCACTGCTTTATACTTTCCTTCTTTCTTTTTTTCTTTACTTTCTTGAATTCTTTAACAAAACAAGTTGTTATATCTGTGTCTCTGACTCTTCAAAGCCCCTTCTTTCCATCTCTCAAACCTCTGCTTACTTTGACCATTGAATTCTATGCACAGTTGACTAAGGCAAAATTGTGAAGTTGCTAAAGTTTTCTCTAGTGTCCTACCATTTATGTTTCACCCTTTTCTGATGTTCCCTTTGCCCTGTACTGTACTATTACCCCTATTATTGATGAGATTATTCTCAAGATTGTAAAAACTGATGTATTGATAGGCTCTTTTTCTAGGCTTTCCAAATCAAGTCAGTAAGGTTACCTATATCTGAGTCTAAATTTGGAATTGGAAATCATTCAGAAATTTCTAGCAGTCTGCTCTGGTAATTGGAAGACAAGCTAGACCTGGAATTAGGAGTGTTTGGATTGAAATCTTTCCTTTACCCTGAGTAAGTCATTTTACTTCTCCTAGTCTTAGTTTCTTTATCTGTAAAATGAGAATAATAATACTTGAACTACCAAACTTACAAGGTTGTTGTGAGGAAATGGTTGCAAAACTTACAGCATTATATAAATGAGAGGCAATAATAATAATAATGATAATTGTAATGATAGATAACACTTTAAAGTTTTGCAGAGCACTTTATAAATATTATTTCATTTTATCCTCACAAAAACCCCAGGAGGTAGGTGCTGTCATTATTCCCATCTTATAGACTTGCCCAAGGTCGCACAACTAGTACATGTCTGAAGCTGAATTTGAACTCAGATCTTCCCGACTACAGGTCTAGTCCTCTGGATTAGATGTCATATGACTTAAGTTCAAATTCCCTGTGAATATGACCTCCATATAAGCGAGTTATTACTGGATTTGCTTTTCCATATATTTTCTTTCCATATCTAATAGACTTCATCTCCTGCTACCTGGGTATCCTTGGACAACTCTCTAGGCCTCATTCTATCTCTCTGTCTCTCTGTCTCTCTCTCTGTCTCTCTCTCTTTTAAACTTTTTGGAGGGGGGAATGTAGAGCAGTTGGGGTTAAGTGACTTGCCCAAAGTTACAAGGCTACTAAGTGTTAAGTGTCTGAGGCTGGATTTGAACTCAGGTCCTCCTGACTTCAGGGCCAGTGCTCTATTCCCTGTGCCACCTAGCCACCCCTGGGCCTCATTCTCTTTATCTGTAAATTATAGGGGGAATGACCTCTCAGGACCTTTCCATTTTAAAATCTATTATTGTAAGGTGTTAAATAAAAGTGAGTTACTATTATCTGCAATGAATGTTAAATGTAACCAAATGGATTATTCATTATGTAGTTGAGTTAAATAGTACCCGAAACTTCAGGAGTAATTTGTTTATATTCTTCTTGGAAGATAATATTTCAGTCTTCCCCTCCTGCACATATTATATTTGACTGCACATAGTAGGGCTAGAAATTGGAGCTCCGTTATATATTTAGTTACCCAGTGGTGGTTATTAACCAAACTGCCCATTCCTTTTAGGTTTCTCAGGGTAGTTGGTTGTCAGTCTCCCAGTGACTCTGATTTAAACTGCCATGTTCTCAGCATTAATTTAGGGGTATGTGTATATATATGTCTGCTAGTGAAACCTTTTGTCCCTACCTTCTGGATACTTCTTTTTTATTTTTTTGAGCTGTCAATCAATAGCCTCTATGAAATGGATTAGTATCTTACTAAGGTGCCCAAGTAGTTTAGATAAAAGGCAATAAAAGGTAAGCATAGAGACATATTCCAGAAATGACAATTATGACCATTTGCCTCATCTCCATTCCACATTAGTATGGAAACTCTACTGGCTCTTTTCAGGGTGAAATCAACAAAAATTTTAGGTCCTTAAAATAAATGTCTTGACTTCCATGGTTGCAGGGTGTTAGGAGGATTCAAGTCCCTTGTATGGTCTAGAATATTTGAAAGTTGGACTTCTTTGCTTGTCACTTGCTTCAGGATATGTGATCCTGCTTCCCTGACCCTCCATGAGGCATCTCTCTCAGCCTGATTAGGGTAGAAATTTACTCATTCCCTGGAAAGCCCTGTGATGCACACCAAAGTCCAGGTCACCTTTGCATGGCTTATATTAATTGGCTTCTTCTTCTTCTTGAAGACCTTCTGATAAAGACAATGATCAGGACACAAAGAAATTCCCAACACATGACATGCCTCCCCATCTCTGCCCCTGACTGACTTGTACTTTCAAAAGTATGGCATCAAGTTCATGTGTTTCCTAGATGGACATCCACATGGTTAAAAAAAAATCATTACTCAAGTATTCCTTTGCCTCTAATCATCTGTGAGATATGAGAAGAAAGCAACAAGGTCTAGACAGCACAGATTTGCTACATGTGGGGAAAAAAGTACATGGAAAAGGCCACTGATTTGGAGGTCAGACTTCCAGTAACTTCTTACTCTGAAAGTAGTAATTAACCTCTGTACCTCTGGCAGTCACAACATTATAACTCTATAGCTACGAGCTTTATTCCACAGAAGAGGCCTCAAGTCTCCCCTCAGAAGTCTATTTATTCTTATTTAACATTTAGCATTTAATAAGTTTGGTTATCTCATTTCACAGGTCATAGCAAATTAGGAGTAGCAAACTCACATGGGGACTGTGACAGGTGACAACTTCAAATTGAAAGAGAAGACAGAAAAACTATTAAGCTGACAGAGAACCTTGTCATGTGCTTCAGTGCACTAGAGTATAATAATGTATATATTCATGGAAAACACTTAGAGTCATCTAAAAAAAGGTTGAATTATGTTCAGTATTCTCTGCTTAAGAAGACAGGCCTGTGTGTAATAGATTTTGGATTTTATTTGAAGATGGGGGGGATGAGTTAGCAATGTATTAACACTTGAAGGGATAAACTTCGCTAATTTTGAAAATTCTCTTATGTGCAATGTCTGATTCCATATGTAATGTTCCTGCAAATCTTTTTTTCTTAGGTTCTTGAGTAATCCTAAACGTGATTGATTATGTGGATGAATTGGTCCTGACTACTTTCTTAAATTTAGACAATTTATCTTATCTCCCTCATGCAGTTTTCTTTCCTGAAAGCAAGAAAATGGTCTATTTAATCTCCTGTCTGGATCAGTCTAATTTGAGTTGTACCCTGTCTCCCTCACTTGGAATTGACAAACAGGATTTTTGGAGGACTTGACGACTGCTTTCCAGGGAAACCTAATTGTGCTATTCCAAGCTTCTCATAACATCTAACTACTGGATTTTACTTGTGGTTCTTTCTACCTTTTCTTTATTGTAGTTTTATTTATTAAAATTTGCTACAATAGACCATTCTGCACTGATCTCCCACTGTCTTAGATTTGTAAAAGTAATTTTGGTATTGATATTGAGAGACTCACTCATAATTCCTTAAAAATTAGTTCAAATTCATTTTTGGTTTATCACTATATCCTTTTCTACCTGAAAAATTGTGCATAATTTCAAATGTAGGTTCATATAATATTCAGAGGCAATCGGGTGGTACAATTCTGGACTTGATGTCAAAAAGACCTGAATTCAAATCCTGTTTCAGACACTTATTTAGATGTAGATTCTGCACTTAGCTCTCTCAGTCTCAGGTTTGTCGTTTGGCAAACGAGGATAATAAAATCACTTACCTCGTAGGGTTGTTGTGAGGTTGAAATATGATAGTATATATAAAATGCTTTGCAAACATTAAAGAACAATATAAATACCAGTTATTATTACTGCTATTATATACATACATACATACATACATACACATGGCCCCTTGGAAATGTGGTGAGGTACAATAAAGCCATATGGTATCAGTTAAAAAATAGAGATTGAGTAGTAGAATAGATTGTGCAAATACAACATACAGAAGTAAATGAACTTAGTAGCCTTGTGTTCAACAAACACAAAGTTCCCAGCTATAGGAGAAAGGACTAGCCATTTAATTAAAAACTTGGAGCACTATACAACATTTTGGCAGAAATAAAGTGATAATATTTCACACTTCACAAGTATTAACATCCTAAATATAATCGGTCACATAAGCAACAAATTAGAGAAACAATCAAGAAATTTCCTTTCAGATGGATGGGTAAGGGAAGAGCTCATGACCAAAAAAGGATTAGATAAAATGGATAATTTTGATTACATGAAATTTTTTAAAAAAGTTTTTATACAAACAAATCAGATACAGCTAAAATTAGAAGGGAAAGTTAACTGTGAAAAGATCTTTGCAGGAAGTTTCTATACTAAGACTTTTTTCTAAGATGTATGAAGCTGATTCAAATTTATAACAAAAACCCATTCCCCAGTTGATAAATTGCATAAGAATATGATAGGCAACTCTCAAAGAAAGAAACCTAGGCTATCTACAGCCATATAGGAAAATGCTCAAAATCACTAATAATTAGAAAAGTGCAAATTAAAGCTATTCTGGGAGTATATCTCATACACATTAGATTACTGAAGCTGACCAAAAAAAAAGAAAGAAAGAAAGAAAAAGAAAACAACAAATGCTGAAGGGGCCGTGGCAAAATAGGCTCATTGAAGCATTATTGGTAGAGCTATAAATTTGTTCAACCATTCTGAAAAACAGTTTGGAATTATGCACACCAAGTTACCAAATGGTGAATGCCCTTGGACCCATCTATATTACTATTTAGACTTTTGCTTCAAAAAAGTAAGAGAAAGAGGAAATGGTACAAAAATATTTATATAAGCTCCTTTTGTTGTAGCAAACACAATAAAACAAAATAGCTCTGGAAACAAAGAAGGTTCCCATTAATTTGTGAATGGCTGAACAAATGAACAGAACAAGAAAAAAATTATGATTTAACATGAATATTGCAAAAGTCAAAAATTCTAAAGGATTTAAGAACTCTGATCAGCTAAATCAACCACCATTCATGAAGACTTAGCAAGAAGAATTATGCATACCTCATGACAGAAAGGTGATCAACTAATAACAAATGCATTTTTCTGTGACCCAAGTAAAAATTTATTTTGCTTGACTGTTCTTATGTGCTACATGGGCTCTGCATTTTTTCCTTCCTTCCTTCCTTCCTTCCTTCCTTCCTTCCTTCCTTCCTTCCTTCCTTCCTTCCTTCCTTCCTTCCTTCCTTCCTTCCTTCCTTCCTTCCTTCCTCTCTTCTTTCCTTCCTTCCTCTCTTCTTCCCTTTCTTTTTATGAATAGAAGGACATGGGAGGGAGAAAAGAAGCACTTAATTTAAAAAATAATAAAAAAGAATCCAAATGTTACAGAGTTGGCATCAGAATATCTTCAGCTGAGTTCAGTTCTGTCCCTTATTACCTTCAGAATCTTAGGCAACACACCTAACTTCTCTCAGTCTTAATCTCATCTGAAAAAGGAGGGCTCAAATTGGTTGATCTTTAAGGTCATTTCCACATATGTGATTCTCCTCTCTGTTCTCATTCAGAATTAAGGTAGCACACAAGAGAGAGTGATGGTAGGATAGCGTGGTATTTTTATTTTTTACTTGAGCCTGACAATTTCATTGGAATGGGGCAATCCTAGGGAGGAAACTCCCTTTACCATCGTGGATCAGCACCTACAGTTTTAGGTGGTTTCTTGAGTCATTGGTGCCCAGCCATGATGCCTGATGAACAAATCTAAAATTCAGGTCTTCTTGACCCCCAGGTCAGCTTTCTGACCTTTCTGTGATATAAATATAAAGTATGAAACAGTCTTGCACTCAACGAGTGTGCATTCTAATGAGAAAACAAGGACAATATATGAGTAAATACAAAATAAATATAACAAGAATAAATACAAATGAAAAGTAGTTAAATCCAAGGTAGGTTAGAACAAAGGACACTAGCAATTGAGTGGGTCAGGAAAGGCTTCCTATAGCAGGTAGTGCTTTAGCTGAAAGAAGGGAAGAGATTCTATCTGTGAGTAGAGGTGAGGAGGGAGTGCATTCTAGATGTGAGGGATGGACTGTGCAAAAGTAGAGAGATAGGAGATGGAGCATCATATGTAAAGGACAGAGAGAATGCCAGGCATGTTAGATCAAAGTAGGTGGAAAGTAGAAACATATCCAATAAGCTGGAGAAGTAACTTGGAGGTAGGTTGTGAAGGGCTTTAAAAGCTAAGCAGAGACATTTATGTATTATTCTAAAGGAAATAGGAAGCCATTGGAGCTGGAGTGATCAGGACTATGCTTAAAGAAAAACTCTTTGGCAACAGAAGAAAGGATGAACCAAAGTGGGAGGAGATGAGGCAAGGAAACTTGTTAGGAAGCTGTTGCAGTAGGTGATGGGGGATTAAACTAATAAAGCATTGTTGTGTGAAAGGCGAAAGACATTCTGAAAATAGAAATGGGAAGATTTGGCAACTGATTGAATGTGAAGAGAAAGAATGAGTATTCCAGGATAATGCCAAAGTTATAAACCTGGGAGATTAGAAAAATGGTGCAACCTTTGACAGAAGCTGTGAAATTTTTAACATTCAACATTCCATTTGCTCCTTACAAATGTAAGAAAGGGCCTGTAAGTGCAATGATCATATTTTTACAAATGAGACATAAGGTTTGGAAAGGTTAAAGTTCAAGATCACATGGGTAAAGGACAGAAGAGGGATTTGAATCCCTGGGCTCCTGTACCAAAGACTAATGCTGTTTTTACTACTCAAGATAATGAAAAGAGGCATCAGGAACCTGTACAGATGGTGTTTGCTGGGCAGTGGTGCCCCTTTGTCTTGTGTACAGATATAGCTAGATTCTCTCCCCAAGCAGAATAATTATAGTGTAAATTTGACGAACCTGGAGAGCCAAAATGGATGTCACAAAGTCCTACGCATGTATCAGGCACCTGATAAATATTTGTTGGCTGAATGATTGATTCATTCCAAAACCCAAATTTTTTAGTGACAGTGTTAATTATTTTTATTATTATTTGGTTCTGGATCTTATGGCTAATTAACTCAGTGGACTTCTTTGCTCAGGTAGACACAGCTACAGAAAAGAATAGCAACTGATATTTGTATAGCACTGACAATTCTGTTTTTTTTTCTCCAAGGGACAGAGACAAAGCTCAGTACTCAGTTGCTCTAATTGTAGGATTTATTGACAGTCTATGAATTGTGTGGATACATAGAAGGTTATAAGAATACACATGACTAGTCGGCTGTACTGCCATTTGGGTTTCATTGCTGGTTCTTGTTGCAAGTGATGAAGCAGCTCAGGCGATAGTCCCAGGAAACCAAAATTGCAGGTTGATTCTTAGTGGCCTGAGTGGCCTGAGGTCATTAGGCTGGGCAGGTGATTTTGGTGAGAAGGATGAAGGTATATGGAGCTTTTACAAATACACAAATTCAAGGTAAGCAGAGTCCAGGAACCTTTGAACATATCAGTCATGAGTAGTCCAGATTAGGACAAATACAGGGATGAAAGTCTTTGATGCCAGGATCTGCACTTAATGGATCCATCAGTCATTCTACCCGTTTCTGTCAGTGTGCCCTTAGTGACCTAGTCTAACCAGATCATCAAGTACTTCAATGTTTCCAAAGAAATTTCCTCCCAACCACCCTGTGAGGCAGCAGTGTAAGTCTTTTTATAGCCATTAAAAATGAGAAAACTGGGGCTCAATTACTTGCCCATGTCTTCTTAGTTAATGTCAGAGCTAGACCTCCACCCTATGTTTCCTGCTACTATGGCCAGATCTCTTTCTACTTTGCTGGTATTTCATAGAAATGAGTAATAACTCTTAAGACACTTCTCTCCAGAGGTGGGAAAAAGTATGATTAATTCTATCATGTGCCTTTAAAATCTAAAATGATCACATTGCTTTCTTTGTCTATTTTAAAGGGTAAAAGCTCCTGAAATTTGACTTCATCCTTTTTGTAGACACATTCAGGTAAAGGGTTATACTCTCAATATTATGATGAAAAAATAAATAATTTTTGCAATCAGTAAGGGACAGTTTTACCACTAACTGCTTTGATGCACACTTACTAACTGTCAAGTATTTTATGAAAAAAACAAACAGCAGAAACAACCTCTACTCCCTCCCCAAACCTCATAGGTGGTGTCTAGACAGGAGACATTGGAATGGCGAGCTAATTTGAAGCAACAGCATGATATCTTTTATTTTTATCGTAGCTTATTCTTTTAAAAGTTATAGTGATGCTTTTAATTTCTATATCAGAGTAATTTCTCCTCAATGGCAGTCTTCCTTGCCATCAGACCCCTTCTTATAACAAAGAAAAACTCAATAAAACCAATAGATAGAGGTAGCACTTATCACATTCCATACCTATACTGAGAAGAGGGAAGTGTAATTCTTTAATGGGCCTCCTGAAACAATATTGGTCAATGTAATAATATGAGTTTGACTGCCTCTTGGCATTTTTTGCTTCATTATTGTGGTCATGTAGGTATTATTTTCCTGATTCTTCATTCTACATCTAATTACACACATCTTTCAACATTTCTGTGAAATCCTTATTTTACTATTTCTTTCAGTGTAGTAAATTTACCTTCATCAAATGTAAATTGCTTAATCAAGTGGTTTCCAACTCAAATAGATTTTCTATTGGCCTCTTTGGACAGCATATTGACTTAGAAAATCAGAAATGAACATTATCTGTGTTGTGTTGTATTTTTATTTATTTTGTTAAACATTTCCCAACCACATTTTAATATGCTTCTGGCTCTCTGAGTTGTTTTGCTATTTGCTTGGGGCTGGTTAGTGGGTTGTCAGCTAGATACCTTTAGTCCAATCCACAATTGTTGGACATTCATTTTGTTTCCATTTTTTTTCCTCTTTTTTTCTAGAACAAAAAGTGCTGCTATGAATAGTCTGTTGTATATTTAGGGCCTTATTTTCTGCCTCTGATATTCTCAGGAAATATTCCCAGTATTTGGACTGCTGGGTGAAAAGGTATGAATGATTTAAAATTATGTGAGAAAACGAAATTGTTTTCCAGAAGGTTTGAACCAATTCACAGCTCTTCTAATAGTGAATTAGTGTGCTCATCTTCCCACAGTCCCTATGCTGTTGGTTATTTCTATTTTTCATCAGTCTTGCCACTTTGAAGAGTAGGAAGTGAGTTACTTTAATTTGCATTTTACTAATTAGTGACTTGGAACCATCTCTTGTAAGGTTTTTGAGAGTTTACAATTCTTTTTTTTTTTAAATTTCTATTGTGCAAATGATTCTTGGGCACATAGATCTATATCAATTCCCTAAATATCTTGGGTACCAAACTCTTTTTAGAGATGGTTGACCTACATATTTTCCTCTTTCTGGACCATTTCTTTTCTTAACTCTAGCTGCATTGATTTTATTGTGCAAAACCCTTTTAACTTTATGTAATCTAAATGATCTGTTTTATTTTTTATAATCCCTGCTATTCTTTGTTTGGGTAAAACATTTCCCTCAAGTCACAGTGGTGAAAAGTAACTCCTGGTGCTCTCTAGTTATGTTTTGTTTTTAAAGAATGTGACTTTTTATATTTACTTGCATATCCATTTGAAACTTACTATGGTATATGGTGTAATGCTGATCTAAATCTAATTTTTTCCAAGAATTTTCTAGTTTTCCCAGCAAGCTTTTGTTGATTATTAACTCCCACCCTTCCCCATCATTTGTCTTCTTGGGTTTATTAAGCAGTGGACTACTCTACTCAGTGGAATTTATATATCCAGACTGTATTTCTGATTTACTTTAGTATTTTTAACTAGTATTAAATAGTTTTAAGTCTTGTTCTTTTATGATGTTACCTATGACCTAGGGGATCCTTCAGGGCTCTCACATGGACTCGGTATAGTCTTGGGGGCCTGCTCAAAGAGAAGTCACTTTTAAACAGGCACTGTTTTTACAATTGAATAAAACTCCAAGGAAATCTCTAAAACAAAACTTAGATACAGCTTGTGTCTGTCTCTCCAAATGTAAGTAACAAATACCCCATTCCTTTACAAGCACCCAATGTACAATATACATATTAGGCATGGGAAAGTTTTTTGTTTACTCCATCCCAGGAAATATAGAAAACATATAATGCAGAGAACATAAGAAACTCAAATAGACAATTAGATTCCCTTGAATGCTAAAGATAATTTATCCCCCTTCTTATCTATCCCTGCCCAACCCTCAAACCAAAATAGCAACAAAATCTTTCTATCTCAGATTGTTACCCTCTTTTAAAATAATTTAATTTTTTCTTCAATTAGTAAATATTTATTTTCTCTCCCTTCCTTCTTTACTCATTAGAAAAGAAAAAAAAATGCTCCAGCAAAATCTTTGTAACAAATAGGTGTAGCCAAAAAGTATGTGTCTCAGTTCACATCTTGAGTCCATCATGTCTCTGTCAGGAAATGAATAGCATGTTTCATCATTGGTCTTCGGGAATCATGGTTGATTCATTGATTAAATCCTTGTTGATCAGAGTTATTAAGACTTTCAAAATTGTATATAAAAAGTTATTATTGCATAAATTGGCCTGCAGGCTCTGCTCATTTCATTCAGTATCAGTTCATTCAAGTTTTCCCAGGTTTCCCTGAAACTGGCCTTTTCTATATTTCTTATACTGAATAATATTCCATTAAATTTGAATCAGTTCATTATATATCTTGGAAATGAGAGCTCTATCACAGAAATTTGCTGAAAAAATTTCCCCCAGTTGCATATTTCTCTTCTAATTTTAGTTGCATTGCTTTTGCGTGTACAAAAATTTTCTGTAATCTAAATTATTAGTTTTATCTTTATCGTCTCTATCCATTGTTTTGTCATAAACCTAACTTAGATCTGAAGGATGATTTCTTTCTTTCTCCTCTAATTCGTTCATAGTCACTCTTTATGTCTAAGTCACGTATCCATCTGGAGCTTATCTTGGTAGGTAAGTTGTAAGATGTTGTTCTCTGTCTAGTTTTTGCCAAACTGCTTTCCAGGGTTTTCATCAGTTTTTGTTAAGTAATCCAATTGTTGGGGTCTTTTTGCTAATTTATTGAATATGAGGCCATTGTTTACATTTGATTCCACATGTTATGTACCTAGTCTTTCCCAAAGATCAATTTGCATGTTTTAACTAGTACCAATTCATTTTGATGACCACTAATTTTGTAGAATACATAAGATCTCCAAGCTTCCATATTCAAAAGCTTCTCTTGAGATTGTTGACCTTTTCTTCCTCCAGATGATTTTTAAAATAATTTTTTGACTCTAAAATATTCTTTGTTAGTTATTGCCATGGCACTGAATATAATAAATTTACACACTATTGTCATTTTTATTATATTGCTTTGGCTTGTACATTAACAATGGATATTTCTTCAATTATTTAGTCCTGACTTTATTTCTCTAAAGAGTGTTTTGTAGTTGCATTCTTATAGTTCCTGAGTGTTTTGGCAGATTGATGTCTAAGTATTTTATACATTCTGTAGTTACTTTAAAAAAGGAATTTCTTTTATTATTTCTTTCTTCTGAGTTTTCCAGCTTATATATTTGTATATATATATAAGATGCTATTGATTTATGTGGATTTATTTTATATCCTGCCACTTTGCCAAAGTTATTGTTTAGATTATTATTATTATTTTGCTTTTTGGAGGGGGGAAGGTAGGGCAATTGGGGTAAAGTGACTTGCCCAAGGTCACATGGCTAGTAAGTATTAAGTGTCTGAGGCTGGATTTGAACTCAGGACCTCCTGAGTCCAGGGCCGGTGCTCTACTCACTGCATCACCTAGCTGCCCCTAGATTATTTTTTAGCTAAAGTTTTGAGGATCAAAACCAAGTCAATGAAAGTGCTTTTAACATGACTACTTTTGTGTATATAATAGAGCATGGGTTCTTACTTTTTTTTTCAATTAGCATACATTTTTAAAATTATTCTGTCTTTCCCTCTACCCACTCAGTGAACTAATAAAAACTCCCACAAATGCCCAAATACAGCCCTTAATACATAGCTGCAAAGTTCAGCAAAACAAATTCCTACATTAGCCATGTCCAAAAATACGTCTTTTCCTGTGTTTTAAGTTCATTACTTTTCTATAAGGAGGGGAATAGTGTGTTTCATCTTTATTCTTTTGGACTTTTGATTTATCATTGTTTTGATCAGAGTTTTGAATTCTAAGTTGTTTTCTTTATAATGTTATTATATAGGTTACTCAAATACTTCTGCTCTCTTTACATTAGTTTGTAGACAGTTCTATGGTCTTCCCAGTTGCCTCTGGAATTATCCATTTCATAATTTCTTATGGCACAATAATATTCCATCATATGTACAGAAATGTATAGATAGACCACTATGTATACCATTGGAGGGAGCATCTACATCGATGTGTTTGGAATTATTTAACTGCCAGCTGTTTTCAGGTTGTAATTGCTAGTGATTCATCAGTCAATCAACAAGGATGGGCTTTGGACTAGAGTCCGTGTTCCCTTCTGGTTTGAACATTCTCCTTCCTAGTCTCTGGGTCTATTATGATAATTAAAATTTGCCCATCGTTAAAGACTGAGTGCCTGTCTGGGATATAGTGAGGGAAAACAAACAAACCAAACGCTGATTCTGGAGCCAGAGAACCTGGGTTCAAACTCTACTTCTGATGCTTTCTTCTTGTGTGACTTTGGGCCTTTGCTTAGCCTCCTGGACTCTGTAAAATGAAAGGAGTGGAGCCAGATGGCCTGTAAAGTTCATTGCAGTTCTATACCTCTGAGCCTGTGAACTAGACTTTCTTTGAATTCCTTGTGACCTCAAAGAAGCTATGAACAGTTCATAGGATCATGGCTTTAGAGATGGAATGGTCCTCTGAATCTCCTTATGTTACTGATGAGTAAATAGAGGCCTGGAGAGGTTAAGTTTCTTGCCAAGTGTCACAGAAGTAGTAAGTGGCAGAGCTAAGACTTGAATTCAGGTACCATGGGTGTGAGTTCCATGCTTTTCATTCCATGTTCTGTGTTTTTTCCGCTGCCCTACCAGGGCTCTAAGTTGTGACATTCTGTTGGGTGTGTCCTGACAGTCCTAGAGGAGACATATCACTAATGACAGTGGGCAGAGCACTGACCTTGGAGTTAGGAGACCTAAGTGCCCATCCCAGCTCTGACACCAGGACAAACACTTTATATCATTGAAATTTCCTTATCTGTAAGAGACATGGTTAGATTTGTTGATATGGAATAGGTGTTCTTAACCTGGGATCCACTGACTCCATGGATAGATTTCAGGGGGTCTGTGACCTTGGATGGAGAAAAAGAATAGATCTTTATTTTCACTAACTTTTGTATTTCTTTGTAATCTTATGTATTTTGTTCCATACTTTTAACAACATTACTCTGAGCAGGGCTTCTCCTGACTTCCAAAGGGTCCATGACATAAAAAAAAATTGCCAATCTAGAATGTTAAAAGATCCCAAGAGAGTAGGTTTTGACTTGGAAGGCTTTAAAAAAAAATAATTTGTTTATTTACTTTTAGTTTACAACTTTCAGTTCCACAGTCCCTTGAGTTTCAAATTTTCTCTCCCTCCTTCTCCTCCCCCCTCCTGCCCCCCATGGCAGCATGCACTTGAATATAGGATCTACAAATATCTTCACATTAATCATTAGTCAGGTTGTAAAGAAGGATTATAATGGATGGAAGGATCATTGGGAAAGAGGAAACAAAACAAGAAAAAGAAACAGCAAGGAGTTTGTTTCAATCTGCATTCAGACTCTGCATCTCTTCTCTGGATGTGGATATCTCTTTCAATCATGAGCCTTTTGGAGTTGTCATATAACCTTACATTGCTGAGAAGAGCCCAGTCTATTGAAGTTAGTTGTCACACATTCGTTGTGTCTGTGATTGTGTACAGATTTCTCCTAGTTCTGCTCTTCTCACTCAGCATCAGTTTATACAAGTGTCTCCAGGTTACTATGAAGCTCCTTATTTCTTATAGCACAGTAGTATTTCATTACATTCATATAACACAGCTTGTTCAGCCATTCCCCAATTGATGGGCATCCCCTTGATTTCCTGAAAGGCTTTAAAAGGTCTTCAAATACAGCCCTTTCATATATATATATAATTTGGAGGAGGGAAGGCAGGGGCAATTGGGGTTAAGTGACTTGCCCAAGGTCACATAGCTACTAAATGTTAAGTGCCTGAGGTTGGGTTTGAACTTAGGTCCTCCTGACTCCAGGGCCAGTGCTCTATTCACTGCACCACCTAGCTGCCCCAACGTTTTCATTTTAAAGATGAGGAAACTGAAGTTAAGTTACTTGATCCCTTACACTGCAAATATGCGTCTCGGGCAGACTTTAAAACTAGGTTTTCCTTGCTTCAGCACTGGCTTTATCCACTACCAGGTGTGTCTTCTCTTTCCAGTTTTTCGCTAAGCTATGGCAATGTGATGACTCTTTATCCATGGATCCATCCAGTCATCCTTTCATTCATCTATCTAATGTTTGCTAAACTTCTATAATGTGAAAGGCCCAAGGTCAGGTCCTAGGTGTGAGTTGGGGACTGGTAGGGAAGAGGAAATACAAAATGAAAAAAACCAGGTCCCTGCCCTCTGCCCCGCAGATAAAGAGAAGGATTTCATGCAGCTTTAGTAATTAGGACAACCTGCAGCATTCTTTCTGGCAGATAAACCAATCCTATCCCAGTGGTTGCTGCTCTTCTCTCCCACTCCCAGCCCCCAATAAAGTAAAGAAAGAAAGGGAAAGGCATTGGGGTTACTGACAAGTAAATTTGAGTTGTTTAGAATAATCAAAACCTAGAAAATTCCATTTGTGAGCAGCTTGCACAGCTCAGAGCTCAAACAATGTTTGAAGATAACATTTCCTGGAATTGATGCCTATCTAGGCAGGGTTGTAGCTTAGGGACCTTGTACTATTCATAAGAACACAAAACAATCCCAACAGAGCTCTGTTTGCATTTGAATCACTAATATCCTAAACAACCCAGCAAAGGTTAGAGGCCATGCATACATACACAGACTTTCACCACTTGGTTCTTAAAAACAGAGATAGCTTCCCCAGAAACAAGGAAACGCTTAGAGCCATGGAGTCTTTTTTTTCTTTCTTTCTTTTTTAAACCATCAGAGTCCTGATCTTTATCAATGTATCTCTGGTTCTTCTAGTTTGGTTTCTGTATTTGTGAGATCATTTGGTGGTTTTCCCCTAAAGGATTAACTGTTCATGACAAATGAAACCAATGTGAAATTTTAGCTCATGGTGAACCAGGAGTTGCATGATTTCTGTCCCCATGACATTTTTTTGCACATGCCAGCATTTAACTGTGGTGAAAGATACAGGCTAATGTGAATATTTTGTGAGACTGAAGCACTTCAAAATGCTAAGTGGTTGGAGAGGCACCTTGGGTATGTCTACAGGGGGAAGTTAAGATAATTATTGGAGTGATTGGGACAAAACAAATCATCAAAGTGCTATTGAAGAGAGGTAGTGTGGTGAGTAGGGACAACATAGTGTCACAATGCATAGAACTCCAGGCCTGGAGTCAGGGAGACTCATCTCCTTGAGTTCAAATCTAGCTTCAGATACTTACTAGCAATGTGACCCTGGGCAAGTCAAGTCACTTAACCCTGTTTGCCTTATTTTTCTCATCTGCTTAAAAAAAAAAAATTTGAGCTGGAGAAGAAAATGGCAAACCACCCCAGTATGTTTTTTTTTTTTTGGCTTTTTGGAGGGCAATTGGGGTTAAGTGACTTGCCCAAGGTCACTTTGTGTTAAGTGACTGAAGCTGCATTCAGGTCCTCCTGGCTCCAGGGCCAGTACTCTACTCACTGTGCCACTTAGCCACCCCCCACCCCAGTATGTTTGCCAAGAAAATCCCAAACGGGGTCACGAAGAGTTGGGCAGGGCTGACTTGATAACAACAATAGCAACAAGAAGTATGGAAAAGAGAAAGGTGTACTAGACTTGGAGTCAGGAGGAGCTGGGTTGAAATGCTGCCTCTGACACTTGTTAGCTGAGTAATAATTAGTAAATCACTTATGTTTTCTGAATCCTTTCTTATCTGTAAGACAGGAATGGGCAACCCTCACAAGACTGTTAGGATCAAATGAGATGTGCTCTACAAAATCATAGATGTTAACTATGATATTAAAGAGAAAGGGATTTGGGTATCTTAGCTGGATTTGTTATCTATACCATTCATTTTTTTTCATCTCCATCTCCATTTACATGGGCAGATTGACTTTATACAACCACTCCACTTTTCAAGTCATAGATGGCTCTCCATTGAGTACCAGATCAAGTCCTTAGACTTACAGTCTGGCTTCAATCTATTTTTTTTTTAAAGCAATCGGGGTTAAGTAACTTGCTTAAGATTACGTGGCCAGTTATTTCTGGGTGTGGTGCTGAGTATCTGAGCCCGGATTTGATCCAGGTCATCCCGACACTGGAGCTGGTGATCATATTCGCTGAGCCACCTGGCCGCCCCTAAGCAATCGGGGTTAAGTAACTTGCTCAAGGTTACACGGCCAGGTGTTTCTGGGTGGGTGCTAAGTGTCTGAGCCCGGGATTCGATCTCCAGGTCATCCCAACACTGGAGCCGGTACTCTTACTCGCTGTGCTACCTGGCCGCCCCCTTCAATCTATTTTTAAAGCATTATCTCACACTTTTTTCCTCTGTTGTAACAACTTATATTTCCCCAAACCTCTACTACAATTTCCCACCTTTCTTTATGTTCACGTTGGTCCTTGTGCCTGGAATGTTCTCTCCGCACTATCTTATCTGTCCTTCAAGGCCTGTCTCCAAATGCTACATCTTCTATAAAGCTTACTGTTTCTCCTAGGATGGAATCAACCTCACTCAGGTCTGATCTCAGAGCACTTCATGCATGTCTTATACACTTTATTGTTTTTAAACTTGTTCTACATTTGTGTCATCAACTTTCTCTCACCAGAAGGTCCACCAGATGAATGTAAGACCTCTTCCCTGCTACCCTGGTTCATGCTACTTTTCGGGGTAATATTAGAAAGAATGCTTTAAAGGACCAAGCTGCATCAATTGACACAGTGGATTTGCACCTACTAGAGATAGTAGGATGAAAAATCTCCATGTAATTATTTGTATTTAAAGTACTTTTGCACTGATAGGAAAAATTATAGTAATTTACAGTAACAAGAATTATTTTAAAAATTCTTGAATATCACCTAGTGCTAATATCTGAATCTACAGCTGTGACTCCCACTACTGTACCTCTGTGCCAGATAACATGAATTCTACACAAAAGCCTCTTAATGAAACATTATAGCAAAGAAATGACAAGAAATGGAACTAGCAAGCCCACGTTCTCTCCTCTCATACTTAGATAGGTTTCACAGCAGAAATAATTAGCACGTTAGAAAAACCTGAATCTATGGTGATGTATCTCAAAAAAAAAAAAAAACTGAGAGAATAACAGGTTTACAATACAAAAATAATGAAGCAAAGGACAATTTGGAAGAAAAGAAGTCAAAAGGCAATACTGTTAAAAGAATATATGATCTCTACACTAGTGAAAGCATTGACCTTGAAGACAAGGATGTAGAATCAACTTTAACGAAACATCTCCCAGAAGAACATTACAAATTGAAAAACCCAAATGTCATAATGTAAGAAATAATGATGAAAACTTCCCAGAAACTTCTGAATATACAAAATCACCTACAGATGGAAATTCCTACTCTTTAAATTACATGATAAATAGTGGTTAAATTTAACAGGTCCAATGACAAGTAACAAATTCTTCAAACAGCCAGGTGAAAGATTTTTAAACATAAATGAAAGGTAATTTGAATGACACATGACTATTCTGGACCCCTCAATACAAAATTGGTCAGAGGATATGAAAAAAACAGTTTAAAAATTTTTTTGAGGGGCAGCCAGGTAGCACAGTGAATAGAGCACCAGCCTTGAAGTCAGGAGGACCTGAGTTCAAATGTGGCCTCAGACACTTAACACAAAAAAACTAGCCATGTGACTTTGGGCAAGTCACTTAACCCTAATTAACCTCTAAAAAGCAAAAAAACAAACAAAACAATTTTTTTTAAAGCAATCGGGGTTAAGTAACTTGCTCAAGGTTACACGGCCAGGTGTTTCTGGGTGGGTGCTAAGAGTCTGAGCCTGGATTTGATCCCCAGATCATCCCAACACTGGAGCCGGTGCTCTTACTCGCTGTGCTACCTGGTCGCCCCCCCCCCCAATTATTTTTTGAACATAAAAATACCCTAAAAAGATCATTTCTAAATATGCAACAGGGCCAAAAAAGAGGACAATCCTTATGAAACCATAAATTTCCATTCTACATTCATTTTTTAAAAGTCTGTAATACATTTCACAATCACTTTGAACACTGTCCTCTTTGTTACCTTCTGAACTTCCTTCTCTTTTCTTCTAGACATTTAAAAGTGCTTTAGTGGCCCACTTTTAAAAATCAGCATCATTAACCCCACTTCTCTGTCTTCTGCCAGTCTCCCTTCCAATGAAGAAAATATAATTAAATAATTTTAAAATGTCAGTATAGTCAAGTAGTAACCACGTCCAAAAATGGGTCTTTTTTTGCACTTTGGGTCCATTATCTTTCAGAAAGTAGGTTATATGCTTCATCACAGATGCTATGAAGACATAGTTGATCATTTCATGGGTCATGGATTTCTAAAGTCTTTGGAGTTATTTCTTTATAGTGACATTGTTCTTGTATAAAGTGTTCCCTTGGTTCTGCTCACTTCCCTCTGCATCAGTCTGTATTACCAGGATTCTCTGCAATCTTCTGCTTCACTGTTTTTTACAACACAGTAATATTCCATTACATTTATGTACCACAACTTGTTTAATTCTCTGTTTCATTAAAGTCCATTAGACTGTGAGCTCCTTGAGGTCAGCGACTGACTTTTGCTCATGTGAGGATCACATGAGATAATATTTTATAGGTACTTAGTAAATGCTTGTTTCTCTCCTTTTCATTTGGTATTAGGATTCCCTGAAACTTTGAGGTTCATAGCTTTAAGGTCCTCTGTGGTATTTCAGGAAATGATGCTAAATCCCTGAGATGCCCCTCTCCTGTTGCCTGTAGGTTGCTGACTGGTGTTTTGTGCAGTTCTGGGAATGGCATATAGCTTCTCATTGGATTTCTTGAGCATTGTTTGGTTGGGTGAGAATTTCAGGTTTTTTATAGAATAGACTTGTTATTAGCAATACCACTAGAACACAGAAGGGGAAGGATGCAGGGAAAATGTAGGTGATGTAAAAACAAAAGATATAAATGAAAAAAAAAACATGGATAAAAATCAATGGAACCTTTTAGAGGAAAGAGTTCTACACTCAGAATCAGGAGACTTGGGTGACCATTCTGCCACCAACAAATTGTGAGATCTTGGGCACGTCACTCAAGAAACAACTACCACTACAAACATTTATTGAATAAACATTTACTGTGTGCAGAGTACTGTGCTAGGTGATGACAATGATGATGATATAAAGTTGAGATAAGACATGATCCTTTCAAGTAATTTAGAAATCTTATAGGGCTATATGATCTATCTGTTCATATCCCTATAATCATAATATATGCATTAAGTCCATTAAGGAAGTGAAAAGCATTTTTGTATGGGACCTGGGAGGGAGAGATGGTTAACTAGTTGGAGGAGAGAGAGAGAAAGCTCTGTGATCAAAGTAGCATTTAAGTTGTTCTTTGAAGACTGAGTAGAAGTTTACTAGAGGATGAAAGAAGAAAAGACATTCCTATGTACGTCTCCGTTTTGTCATCTGTGAAACAAAATGGCTGGACTAGATTATCTCAAAGGTCACATTTATCTAGCCCAGGAAATAATTCTATGATTCAGTGTTGTAGTGTAGGGGAGGCAGGGAGCTGAGGAAAGAAGCCTAGTGCACACAAATTTTTTACATGGACTTGTTCAGTTTTTTCAGTCATGTCTGACTCTTTGTGATAAAGATACTGGAGTGGTTTATCATTTCCTTCTCCAGTTCACTTTATATATGAGGAAACTGAGGCAAATAGGGTTGAGTGACTTACCTAGGGTCACACAGCTAGTAAGTGTCTGAGACTGGATTTGAACTCAGGAAAAATGAGACTTTTTGACTCCAGATCCAGTACTCTATCCATTGTGCAACCTAGCTATACCTTTTACTCATTCAATGCTTGCTAAATTAAAATTTAAGAATTTTTGCAAAAACATATTAGAGTAGGTACTTCCTCAGTGAAAACGTTCCAGAGTGGTCAGTCCGAAGCCCACTGACCAAATATCCTCAGAGGTGATTATGTTTTTCTAGTTGAAAGAATGGGGACTTCCAAGTATTTAGAGGCTGAGTGGTAACATTGGAGATGAGCAGATTCTCTAATCATAGATATTGCCTCTTTCCTCCCTGAGCTGCCAGTGAAAAGGGATGTTTGTGCCAGCTTGTAGAACATTCCTAATAGCATGAACTATCATCAAATCACAGTCGTGTGCCTCCATACTATGGCATTTGTAGCCATTTGGGTATACTGCTTGGCTGAGCTCTATTGATTTCTTATGAAAAGGAGACAAAAAGTGTTTTATTCAGTGCTGTGCATATTTGAAGGAAAGTCTATTTATTAAACCAATTAGCCTTCGGGAAGAAGCACCTTCTTTGAGCCCCCTTTTAAAAAAAAAGTATTTCTTTTTTTTTAAAGTAAGTTTTTATTGTTTTCTGTTTCTTATAGCATCATAATTGTCCCTAATGATCTTCCTCTTCCCCCTCCCAGAGACTTGCCTTGTATAACAAATAGTATTTTTAAAGAGAAAAAAATCACCGCAATTGACCGATAAATTGAAAGTCTGAAAACACTTACAATGCGTAGCACCCAAGAACCTCCCTCCTCTCCAAAGGGGTGGGTTGAATGATATGTTGAAAAACATTTCTTAGCCGAGTAACAGAAAAATCACTGGAAGTCCTGGAGAAGAAATATTGAAACATACCTCCTGCCTAGTGGTAAAGAGGTAGGGAATTGGAGAAAAAAAAATTTTATGTCAGTCAGAAGTGGTCACTGTATCAGATGATTATGCTTAATTATTTTTCTTTGCCCCAGGGAGGGTTCAGTCTAGATAAGTGTTAAGTTGAAATGACTGTGATACAAAGACAAAAGGCAATAAAAATTTTAAAAAAGAGAAAAACAATTCTTAAACAAACTCATCGCCCAGTGTGTGAAACTGGTCGCTGTTTCCTCTGCCCCCTACCTTGCTAGTGTCTCCCTGGCTGAAGTTACTTTCCTTTTGCGTTGTATATAGCCTTTATGTAAATGGTTGTTTCCCTGTTGTCTCTCCTCCTATTAGAATGTGAACTCTTTGAGGGAAAGACTTTCTTTGTCTTCTCAGAGCTTGGCACAGTGCCTGGCATGTTATAAATGCTTAATAACTGCTTTTTAACTGACTAAAACCAATGTCCAATTCAACTTCCTTGTTAGGTTTACACTTGGAGGCTCAAAATGTCAAGGATGTGGGTGGGAAGTATGCCTTATGTCTGTTGCCTAGCATCAGTGAGTCTGAGCCCATGTATCTTGGCACCTACTGCAAACTGCTAGGGAACATGCCTGGGTGTAATTGTCACTGGGTGCACCTTTTTTCTACTTGAGAATTTTGAATGAAAGTCTCTCATAACCGAAGGCTACTGGGATGCAATACAGGAAACTGGTACTGTTGTAGTAACATCATCTGTTATTTCTTATTCTTTGCCCTTTGACTATCTTACATATACCTTCTTCCATACCTGTCTTCAATGAGATCTTTTATACAACTTCTTGAGTATCAATCATTGTTGGTAATAATCATAGGTTATAGTTCTTTCCATTGCCCTTTGGGGTGGTTATGGTTTTAATTCTTTTCTTATAGAATCAAAATCATGGTATTCCAAGATTTGTAGCCATATAATATGTGATACAAATATATCAGGCAGAATATTAGGTTTAAAATATGCTTATTTTTTGTCAGCAACCTGAGTTCATGATAGGTGCTACATAATTTCCTAGATGTCATTCTCTTCTTTTTCAGTTATGGCTGAGGCTCCTCATTCATCTGCAGGACTTGTCCTAGTTTGTATACATATATTTGCACACACACATACATACATGTCTGTGTATTCATTCAAATAGACCTGCAATCTCATTTATTTGGAAGTTCCCTCCAATGATATAGATCATTACCCATCCATGCCGACCCATTGCAGGGGCCTCTTCTCCATGTCCTCCCTCAAGTTCTTCCAATATTCTGGAGGCCTTCAATTTCTTCAGATATCAAAGCATCCTGGCTGCCTGTTTCTCATCCTCTCACTGTTTAAGGGGGAAGGGAACAAGCATTTATTAAGCACCTACTATGTACCAGGCACTGTCCTAAGCGTTTTACAAGTATTATCTTATTTGATCCTTAAAACAACTTTATGAAATAGGTGCTATTATTATCACCATTTTACAGAAGCTCAGGTTAAGTAACTTGCCCATAGTCACACACCTAATAAATGTCTAAGTCCAGACACTTTAAACTCAGGTTTTCCTGATTCTAGGCCCAGTGCTTTGTCCACTGTGCCATCTAACTGCCCCAAACCAGCTCATTTATTTCCTTGTCATGTATTTTCTAGATAGCATCTTTTACTTCTGATCTTCTTCCAACTTCCTCATTGGTTATATTTCCCAGCCTTCCCACACCCACCAAACACCTCTCCATTGTCCTTTGTGTGAAATTAATTTTTTAACTTCATGTGTTGCTGCCACACAGCAAGCTTGGAAGAATGTTGGTATTATAAGGATGGGCCTCTGCTTCCATGGAAAGCTTGTATTCATTAAAGAAGTTTTGCAATTTCCTGGAGGCAGTTATGCCCATTCTCCTCTTCCTGTTCAATTCTGGGCTCAAAACATTGTCTAATCGAATCTCTTTTCCAGACTTACATGCTGATTTGTATTTGGAAAATAAACATTCTTCATCCATTTGGTATTTCCTGTGTGGATGGACAGGCCAAACTCTTGGATATTCATACATCTCTTCCAGAAGATTCTGCTTGTTCCAGGGCTTGATGCCATCAAAATAATGTCATCTTCAAACAAGCATCTGAAGGACCTCACCATCTGTGGAGAAACCCTGTTTAACTTGGACTTTGTGGTGGATACTCTCTGTCACAGGGTGAAAACGTTCAGTGAGCTTATATTTCCTTTTCTGCCTTGTCTAAAGTTTATTATTGGAGGGCTATGGAACCATATTATTTTTATTGTTATATTTCAAGGAAACTTGATTCTGCAGATGAGACACCGTATTGAAAAAGAGGCTTTAGTGAAGTATATTATTTAAATGCTTTTGAATAAGCAGCAAATAATAAACACTATGTAATCTTATATTCTCCAAATCTTTTATTCAGTTACATAAGATATGGTACATTGTTGAATATTTGTTTGTGAATGCCTGCTTATTCCCTACTGATAGATTCATCAATGATGCCTTTTATTTTTATATAAATGACTCCATAAATTCCTCCTCTGATGCCTCATCATGGTGTGGAGGTGGCCTTGGATTTTTGAAGAGTATGTATGTCAGAATTAAATATGAGCTCTAGAGATTTCTGCCATATTGGAAAATGTTTGAGTATGACTGGTGGCAGATTAAGTGTGCTTTCCAGGGACCAGTCTAGATAAATACCCAGAGGCCCATCACTAGTGGTCTGGCTTCTTGGTGATTAATTTTTGGCTATGATAACCCACAGGGGGAAGAAAGATAAATATAAAGTGGTCCTTAGTTTCATGTGACCCCTTTATACTTCTTCAGTATAAGAAAAAGGGGCAGAGGAAGTTAAGGATCACATACTTTTTACACTTTTTCAATGACCTATGAGGGGACACATCATTGGAGAAACTGAATCAAATCTCTCTCGATAATTTTTTTTTTTTGCTTTTTGGTGGGCAGTTGGGGTTAAGTGACTTGCCCAAGCTCACATGGCTAGTTTTTGTGTTGTGTCTAAGGCTGGATTTGAACTCAGGTCCTCCTGACTTCAGGGCCAGTTCTCTATTCACTGAGCCACCTAGCTGCCCCATGACATTATTGCTATGGTGGAAATCAGAAGAAGGAAGGAAGTTGCAGGTAAGTGGGTTACAATTATTTTTTGGAATCGATTTTATTGGATGTCTGAAATAAAACACTATTTCATGGGCTACCTCTGTAGAATTAATGATAAAAGTTTTCAAAAAGCTACCCTGAAAATAACTGAAACTTGAGCATCCACATTGATTCTTTTGGATGAAGAAGTCAAGACATTTTATGAAGAACTTACTAATACCATCCAAGTTGGATCAATATGCCTTTGATACTTGGAGACTTCAATGAAAAAGTAAAGTTGGCAAGAAATATCTGGGAAAATATGCTTCAGGGAAAAAGAATGAGAGGCCAATGCTTTGTAAATTGTGCAGAAGAGTGATGCCATTATATCATGAGAACATTCTTTGAGAAAAGAATTGGACATACTGTATTTCATATAACATTGCAAAAAATGAAATCGATTTTTTCCTACACTACCTTTATGTCACTAAAGGGCCCATTTGACTTTTACATGATACCATACTTCTTTGACTTAAATTCACAGCAAGAAAACTGAGAAAATCTCACCGCTGGACATTCTAGTTGGTTGGCACAACTTACCTAAACTTATAAGCATGTTGACTGTAGTGGATGAGAAGAAAGCTTTGTTAAAAGAAGAAAATAATTACAACAATTCTACACAAAAAACCCAAATCATAATAAATATATTTATATTTATTGTGTATAGTGGAGTAGAGTGGAGTATGAGCATTGGCATGTTGGCCCTGGCTCACAAGAATGAATTGTTAAATTTTCAGCATGAACATTTATGCCTTGAAAATCAGCAAATGATACAAATCCGAGCTTGATTTATTGTTTTGTTGATTGTCTAGACTTAAAAAGGGGATGGATAAAATGTTAATAATTCAGACCAAACTAAAAAATGTACCTTTCACTCATTCTTCACAACCCCTCCCCCAGTTGATTGTTAAACATTTACCAGCACATCCCTGTGTAGGGGACTTGCCTGGGAGGTAGAAGGCTTTGATTCCAATCTCTGGTCACCCTCCAATGGATGTACTGTGCTTCTTCAATGAGCCTTAAAGTTCTCCAAACAGAGTACAATACCTCACACGTCTGACCATCACAGAGTGGAGCCCTTCTCTTGATCTGGCAATCACAAGTCTATTAGTACAGACTGACATTGCAATAACTTCTGTTTCTTTCTTTTTTTAAATGGGAGTTTGTGGCTAATATGTCCCTCTCATGCGAACTGCTGTCAGGGCAGGTCTCTCTCATCCCATAACTGTGCAATTGATTTTCTTAGCCCAAACTCAGGTCATTATAATTATTCCTCTTAAAGTTTTATCATGTTAGTTTTGGCTTTGACTTTCTGTTAGATATTTTAGCATTCCGACTCATTAATCACCAGAGGCTTCTATATTTAGATTACTAGCTGTTAAATTAATGTTTGTACAGGTTTAAAAACTGTATGATTTTGAGTCCCCCTTCCCCACTGTTTTTTCACTGTATCACTGCCAAAGTAGAAAATAAGGTATATTTACATACAGAAGGCTACTTTGTATTATTATTCGTGTCATTGGTCTTTATGGCCAAATAATTCATCAGCTGGTATTCACCCTACTCTCCAAATTTAGTTAGGTTGGGTTTGGGATGCCAGCTATTGTCCTTTGATTACTCTATATGCAAATCCATTCTGTTTTGGTATAAATTGCCAGAGCTACATTTCATTGGCATGAGTCAAAAAAACAGAGTCACCATCAGGCTATGTATCAGAATAAGAATTTTATGGAGGGAAAACATGGGAAACTTTGTAAATTCACATGTAGACCGTGGACAAAGTTCATTCTCATACTTGTTGTGTCATTTCAGTTTCAGTATATTTATTCAGGGAGGAACTTAGACAGGAATTACTGATTGGAATCAGCATATCATTGGGATCACGAATTCATTTGAAGATCATATTATAGATTTCTAGATAGGCACCAAATACCTCCTTAGTCTGTTTTATTAGGTTTATTTCTTTGGAACAACGTTAATTCTTCCACTTTCATATGCTAGTCATGAAGCCTATTCTATCAATAATGCTCAGGTTTTAAACTCTGGTATACCTTTTGACTCTTCATAACCTATCACTCATGTCGAGAATTTTTTCTTTCTTCATTTCTGGCTTCTCTTTCACTTCCTCTTTGGCTTCCTTCTCTCACCTGACACTTCACCTTCTACAAGAAACCTTTCCCAGTCTCCTCAATTCTTGTGCCTTCCCTCTAGGATTAGCTCCGATTTATCCTGTCCATTCCTTGTTTGTACATGGTTGTGTTTTGTTTTTTTTACACATTATCTTCTCCATTAGACACAAAGAACCTAGACTGTTTTGGCCTTTCTTTTTATCTTTAGCACTGATGAGCACAGTGCTGGAATGATAAATGTTTATTGACTGACTGACTCCAAGAAATGTTTGTCCAGAAACTGAAGTACTTTCAGAGTTGCAGAAAATGGGTCTAAGAATTACCCTTCTTGCCTATAACATTGCCTATAAACATTAGTTGAGCTGTCAGCCCTCAGTGGGAAAACTCTGTCTGGAAACCAGTGAGTTGATACACTTCTGGAGGAATTCAACTACATTTATACCAACATTCTCAGTGAAAATGAAACCAGAAAATAAAATAAAGGCACTAAGTGGAAGGATGGTTCATAGGTTTTCCATGGAGAGAGGAGAAAGGAAGTTGGCAAAATGTGTTCAATCATAAGCCATGCAGCAATGAGAAATATGATTTCACAAGACACAATGGCTGGTATATAGTAGGTACTTCATAAATGCTTTATTATTGATTGGCATTTGGTTTTCTTACTTTGTAGTGGTTATGATGAGTGTAAACAAATAGAGGAAGAAGAAGATAATAATTTCCAAAATGTAATTTAAAAAAACCTAAGACCAATCTCCTAAGAGTTTGGCAGCAAAGGTAAATCTTTGGGTTTTAAACAGTTCTACATCCCAACTCCCTTCAATTAAACCATACATTAATTTTTTTCATAAACCAGAATCTCAGTAATTGACTTAATGTTTTGGCTAATGTAATAGGTGAGCACAAAATAATCCACTTCTTCAAAACATGACATGCTGCACAATGGGCCTTTTGTGTCTTATCTTACATCCGTCATATCTGAAGATAGACTTTACTTTGAAAAGTATCCTGTTTACTGTTGTGTGAACTGCTCAATATGTTTTTAATCTATGAACATGGAAGTTAAGGACACTGAGCCCCGGAGAGAGGATTCAGTTGGCTCTGTAGTTATCTGTATGTTTAGAAATACTGATTGGGAAAGAATAGGAAACATGATATTTTAAATGAAGCACTTTCACTATTGTCCTACTTCTCAGATTGCCATTCCAAGGTCTTCCACAAAATGACTTCAACATTACCTCCCACTCCTTGGCTTTATGCACCCTACCAACTCCAGGCAGACTGGTCCATTTGCCATTCCTTCAGCACACCCAGCATATCTGTTACTGTGTTGTATCCAGGCCTTTACTTGCATGGTTCCTCAAGTCTCAAATGCTCTCCACATCTCCTGCTGTTAGAACCTTCCCCATCCTTCCAAGTCAGGTTCAAATGCCATTTCCTTCAAGAAGCTCTTTTTCTCATCGGAAAGTGATTTTTCCCTCCTGTGAACTCTGATGATTTCTATCTTATATTTCTCTTACATACCTATAACTTACATTTAAAGGTTTATAGAGCATCCGATCCACCTCCCAACCCTGAAATAGGTAGGTCAGTGAAAGTATTTTGATCCCCATTTTAAAGATGAGGAAATGAAGGTTCCTAAAGATTCAGTAACTGGCCCAAGTCTTAGAACTAGTAAGTGAATTTCAACATGGGGCCTCTGAGTCCAAACCTAATATGTTTCTATACCAAAACTTATCACTTACTGCTTTTAGAGTAATTTCTTGTATTCTTCTAATATCCTTCTAATTTCTTGTATTTTTCTAATATATTTCTTGTATTAGAGTAATTTGTGTTCATATAGACGGTACCTTATTTGTGGGTTAGAGTCCATTTTTGTGATGCCCATAGTACTTTGCCCATGCCATAAGCATGATAGGAACGTAATAAATACTTGTCAGTAATTAATTCAGTTATATATGAGAATATATCACTTTTCCCTTTCTGTACTGGTTATATGGCACTCCACAATAGAAGATGAGAAAATGATAGATATATAAATTATAGTAGTATATGGGCATGTAGAGTTGTGGACTATAGCTCAGAATCATGGTCAGGGTTGGAAATGTAGATTTGTATGTAATCAGCATAGAGGGGATAGTTGAAAAGATGACACTCAAGAGGGTTAAAGAAAAAAACTTGATTGTCTTCACAGTGTTGCTAAGGTCTGGTTCTGCTTTGGGAGCTTTAAAATCAAGGAGGTAGCATGAAACCTTGATGTCTTTTGTTTTCCCATCATCTTTTACTCATCTTTGCGATACTCATTTTTTAAAATTCAGGGATGAATCATTTGCATTTGACAAAGTACCTTTGACTGGTGTCAATCTATCAGCACTTAACCACCAAGCATATTTCCTACCTCTCAAAAGCTTGGGCAATATGAATGCCTCTCTTATTGAATCTCCACCGCGAATTTTGCAGAGGAATCCCAAATAATTTGATTTAGAGATGGAAAGGTTCTTAGAATACCTTCCTTTTCATTGGACAGGTGAAGGAAACTGAAGCCAAAAGAGGTAGAGTGAGTTTCCCAAGGTCATGGAGGTTGAAAGTAAAAACACTTAGAATTCACCATCAAGGCTCTGTGCTATTTCTCCTAAATCAAGATACAGGTCATACCTTGTGTCAGGTGGTGAGGTGGCTGCAATGTAGGACTGTCTAAGATTTCACTTCTACTTGGCACTGTCCAGTGGAGGAGGTCCTTTGATGTTAGATGGTGAGAACTGATTCTTAGATCCCTAGGTTAGGGAATGTCAACTCATTAAAGAATTTGAGTTTAAGGGAAACTTCTTTCAATCTGTATTGCTCTAGGTGTATACTTATGAAATAGTCTTCTAATTCTGTAATTTGTTCTCCCAAGAATGGTCTAGCAGATAGTGCCCTATGGAGGAGGTGACATTATACCTTGCCAGTTATACTTTTCAGCATAAATTAGTAAATTGCCATGTCTTCATAGCTTGATCCCAAGTGGCCTGACCAGGGTGTCATCCAACAATCAGTCAATCTCTGTCTCTGTCTCTCTCCTCTCAGTTTTTGTGTCTGTCTTTGCCTCTTTTTCTGTCTCTTTGCTCAGCATAAATTAGTAAACTGCCATGTCTTCATAGCTTGATGCCAAGTGGCCTGACCAGAGTGTCATCCAACAATCAGTCAATCTTTGTCTCTGTCTCTCTCCTCTCAGTTTTTTGTGTCTGTCTTTGCCTCTGTTTCTGTCTCTCTGCTCTTTTTCTCTCTGTCTCTGTCATTCTCTCTGTGTCTCTGTCTTTTGGTCTTGTGTCTCTCTCTGTCTCACTGTGTCATCACCTCACATCTTACATCTCTGTCAAATTTTAGACTGGCAGTCTTGACTTTAGCAATGGAGATTATAATGAAGAAAAAGCGAATTCTTACCTTCGTTTCCTTAAAATTTCTTATCGCTTTAGCTATTTTTTGGCACACATGGGATGCATTGCAAAGGAAGACAGAAGAAACTTCTCAGGCCAGGGTCCAGGAGGAAACATGATATGGTGGGAATAATGCTGGAGTTTTTAGCCAAGGAACCCTGGTTGTGGATTTTTGCTTTTACTTATTTTCTGTGAGACGTTGGGTAAATCACTTAACCACTCTCAGCCTTAATTTCTTCACCTGAAAAAGGAGGGAATTGAATGATATCTAAGGGTCCTCTCAGTTCTAAATCTATGCTCCTGTGAATGATCCTTTGAAGATATAGTACATGAACTTGGACCGCATGAAACAGTATAGCATACTTTGGGAACAGCAGAGAGGAGAGTGCCTTGATAAATGTAGATCTGAGGTTAATAGTATTTCACAAAGGAATTGTTCCCAGAAGCTCCCCCTTTTATTTATTTTGGTAGATGCAGTTTTTCAGTACTAAAAAGGTCATGTGGTAGAGTGACTGTTAGAAATACTGGAATGGGAATGAGATAGGCTCTGGGTTAGATTAGATTATTCAAGTTTCTCCCAATTCTAAGAATCTACCATTCTTTATGTTTTAGCTCTGACATTTAACAGTTATATAACTTGGAGGGTAAATCACTTGGCGACTTATAAAAGTAGCAAGCCTCAATTTGCCTCATCTGTAAAATAAGCATACATTTACTTATACTACCCACCTGCTAATGTTATTATGATTGATTAAAGTGGCATGATTTATGTATAAGTCCTTTTTAATTGTCAAGTGCCAAATAATAAATGTGGTTGGGTGTAATTATTATTTTGAGGATGAAATCTCTTGCAAATCTCAGTACCTAGAACTCAGGCTCTCTTATCTTTAGTTGATTAGAACAAATTCTCTAACTTAAAAAAAACCAAATGTATAAGGTGCTATAGGAAGAAAAAATGCTGTAACATGAGGGTTTAAGCTATTATGCTAGCAACCTGAGAATTAGAAATAAATTGACTAAAATTATATCCAGGAGGTGGATTTTGTAAAAATATAATGCAAATTGATTGAAGTCTTTAATTATATAAGACTGAGTTCTTCTGATAAGCCATCTGCTGGGAAAGAGTTGGGGAACAAACATTAGTGTTACTGGAAGGTCATGTAATGAGGAATTTTTCAAGCAAATGGTAGTGTGCCTCATTAGAACAATAAATTTGTAGCTGAAAACCCAGACTGATTTTTGAGATTAAAATAGCAAATTCAGGAGGAATTACATATTTTAACTGTAGACTGGTAGTGTAAGAGTTAATCCATCTGAAGAATTTCTGTGTTGATTTCTGACAAGGCTTATGATAAGGATCTAGTCTTAAGAGGGGAAATGGGCCAAAGTTCTAAATCCAATGGTTTATGTATTCTGTAAAAGAGTTCTGGAAATACTTATCATGAACTTGGAGAGAAATCAGGAACAGCTATAAAACTGAAAAGTGAGTTGCACGTTTGGTGAATCAAAAGATTCTTGTACCTTGGGAACCCCAAACATTTAGATATGGACTAAATTACTCATACTGGAAGTTGGGGAGTGGAGAAAGCAGAGTAGTTACCTTAGTAAGGTACAGATAATTTTTTTTTTGCTTCATTTTAGAATTACAGTTAATAAGTGCCAGATTTACTGGCTTGGGAATTTTGGTTATATGGCCTAACCTAATGAATAAAATCAGTTTAACTTAATTGATAATTTAGGGTTGGGACGTAATATAGATACTCTTCAAGAATAAATGACCTATCAGAGACACTGCCGTTGGGCAGTTGTTTTTTTTTGTTGTTGTTGTTGTTTTGTTCAGTTGTGTCTGACTCTTAGTGACTGAATTTGGGATTTTCTTGGTAAAGAAACTAGAAATGCTGGAGTAGTTTACCATTTTCCTCTCCAGCTCATTTTACAGATAAGGAAACTGAGGCAATCAGGGTTAGGTTACTGGACCAGGTTCACATAACTAGTAAGTGTCTGAAGCTGGAGTTTAACTCGTGAAGATAAATTTCACTCATTCCAAGTCCAGTGCTCTGTCTACTGCTCCTCCTAGCTGCCACTGGGCAGGGATTGAACTAAATGACCTCTAAGGTAAATTACAACTTGAAGATTCTATGAGTCTATAATTTAAGCAACTAAAATCAGGACTCCTAGGTCAAGCAGTAGATGAATCTCAGTATTATTCAATGTAGGCAAAGCATCAAGGTCAGAAGATCAGTGCAAAGAGGACATTGTTAAATAGACCATGCCCTATTAAACAGGACAGAATCAGCTTTGGAGGTATCAGGCAAACTAAGGAGAAATTAGAGTGGGAGTTTGTTCTAGACAGGATTGCTGGGGAGAGTGTCTCACTCAGCACCAAAGAATGGGTTCACAACCATGATGACTATTGATTCAAGGACAGAGGCTAATTTATTCCGTATATATTGTTACGAGTAGACAGACAGACGTTGACAGCTCTCTGCTGGGAGCCAGAGGGAGAGATAGAGGAAGGTTCCCTGGTGCCACTCTTAGCTGATTACTGCTAGTCTTGACCCTTCTAACAATTTTAAGATAAGGACTCAGGTCTCTAAACTTGGAGCCTTGATTTGTCTGTGTGTGTGTATGTGAAATTGCAGACAACTATAAAATTATCCTCTTCTCCTTACTTAGGGATGAAAGGATATCCATGGGTATGTTTGTGTTTTTTAAGGGGGAGGGCAGCAATTTTCTGGAGAATCTAAATAGGCCAATTTGTCGTCTGACATGACCTGGTGACCACAGAAATAAAATAGCAGTACTTATTTCTGCAATTTCTTGCTCTCCCCAGAGTCATCTGGAATTAATGTCCCAGGAGATGGGAAATGAAAGGAAATGTGTTTTTCTTGAGATTCTAAAATTTGAATTTCCTGCTGTGAGTTCTTAGTCGTTCAGTTTTTATTGGAGTATGGTGAACTTCTTTAATGATCACCAATGTAACCTCAGCCTGTCTCTAGGACCCCCATGGAGGTGGTTCTCTGAAGAGAGACAGCTTCAAATGTCTTCACAGGGATGATTAAACAATTTAATAATGTCTTATTAAACTTTCCAGTTTTTACTTACGTGGAGGCTTTGTAGTTATAAGAAATTTTACTCACTGAGTAGTTTTTTTTTTCTTAACTTCAAATCTCTGATTTTAGTGGTCAGGATTCCAACTCAGGATTTTTCTGCAGAGAAAAGATTTTGAATTGCCCCCTCTAGGCCAATGGATTGGAAGGACATTTTTCTAGACTATTTTTATCATATGCACTGGGATGGGACTGGGGAGGCATTAGAGCTTGGGTCCAATAAGGTTTGTGAGGGCACACGCCTCTTCTTGCCCTGAACACACTAGGGAAGGAAACTAAACATTCAAAACAAGTACATAGTATATGTTGGATGGTAAAAACCATCTGCCTAGCAGAAAGACCAAAAATAGATTATAGGCCAATTTCCATCTGGCTTGTTACTTTATTGGATTTCAAAGTTTAGGAGATGCTTCTTATTCCTACTTTCTGATAATAATTGATCATGATGATGCTTTTTGAAAGGATCACTCTATTCTGTTAGATCTAGCAAACTGGCTTTTCCTTTAAATATAAACATCGTTAGTATTCAACTGTACACAGGACTAGGCAGGGCAAAGCTCTCGTCCTGTTTCTTCACGAAATCTTCCCTGACTACTCTAGCCCACCATAATCTTTCCTTCTACTCTAATTTTTGTAACACTTGTCTGAACCACTCACATTGTACACCCCCACCCCCACACATATGTGCACAGATATTTATACACACACACACATATACATACACACTCAATTTTCTGAGTACTGGGGTGACATGGTGAGACTACTACATATACACATACATACAATCTATGTGGTATATATGTGTATTATTTCAAAATAAGCAATTTGCTTAAAAAAACTCCTATATACACACATATTATATCTATAATACACATATTTGTTGCATGTGTATTGTAAAAAGACATATATGGATTACATAATAATTACATAATATGGTTTATATGATATGTGTGCACATTATTTGAAAAAGGCAATATATGTATACACATATTTGTGCATATATACATTTCACATATAGTGTACTATAGGTGGATTATATACACACATACATATTTTTGTTATGTGTTGTATATACACAATATACATTGCTCTTTTTTCTATAGGAAAGTACATGTCTATACCTTTGCATTGACTGCCCCCTGGAATGTTCTTGCTTCTCCTCTCCTCTTCTTATGTCTCTCTGGCTATCTAAATCCCACCTTTTGAAGGAGGCCTTTCGAGTCTTCTCAGAGATTGCCTTCAATTATACCATATGTACCTAGTTATTTACTCAGGTGTAGTTAGGTGGCACAGTGGATAGAGTTCTGAGCCTGGAGCCTGAAGACCTCAGTTCAAATCTAGCCACAGACACTAGCTGTATGACCCTGGTCAAGTCACTTAATGCCATTTGCCTCAATTTCCTTATCTCCTGATGACTAGAGGAGAAAAATGACAAACCACTCCAGTATCTTTGCCAAGAAAATCCCAAATGGAATCATGAAGAGTTGGATATCACTGAGGGGACTCAACAAGTTCTTTACCCATTCTATGCCATTAGATTTTGAGCAGCTCCTTGAACACTGGGATAGTTTTTGTCTTTCTTTGTATTTCCAATCCTCAGCACAGTACCTGGCACGAAGTAAGTGATTAATAAATGCTTGGTGACTGTTATAGGATCATAAATGTAGAACTTGAAAAGACTATCCTAGCCTAGGAGTGGGGAACCTGCGGCCTTGAGGCCACATGTGGCTTTCTAGGTGCTTGGGTGTAGCCTTTTAACAAAGTCTAAGCTTTACAGAACAAACCTTTACATTAAGGCAATTTGAAGGGCAGGTAAGAGAGTAAGTCAGAGAGCCAAGATTCAGACTTCAGTGTCTGACTCCAAATCCAGTAAATTTCCACAACATCCTCAAATCTTTGTCTCTCCAAATCTAAATTGTAAGATGTTAGGAAAAAGGGGACCGAGAGGCGGCCAGGTAGCACAGCAAGTAAGAGCACCGGCCCCAGTGTCGGGATGACCTGGGGATTGAATCTGGGCTCAGACACTTAGCACCCACCCAGAAACACCTGGCAATGTAACCTTGAGCAAGTTACTTAAACCCAATTGCTTAGGGGTGGCCAGGTGGCTCAGTGAGTAAGAGCACTGGCCCCAGTGTTGGGATGACCTGGAGATCGAATCCAGGCTCAGATACTTAGCACCACACCCAGAAATAATTGGCCATGTAACCTTGAGCAAGTTACTTTAATTGCTTTAAAAAAAAAAGAAAAAGAAAAAAGGGGACCTAAAACATACGAAATGGTCTCTCTGTCTTTCAGCATCTTCCATAGAACTTGACACACAGTAGTACATCTCTCCTCTCCTTCATTGCCAAATTCCTAGAAAAAGCTGTTTATCCTTGTTTTTCAATCTGGTTTCTGAACTCATGACTCAACTGAAACTATTCTCTCCAATATTCCCAATGCCCAATCTGATGGTCTTCCTTCAATCTTCATGCTTGAGCTCTGATCTGCATTGGACACTGTTGGCCACCCTTTCCTACTTTATACTCTCTCCTAAGATTTCGTGATGTTGTACTTTCCTGTTTCTGCCACAACTGGTCTATTGGCTCCTTCTCAGTCTCTTTTGTTGGCTAATTGCCCAAATCACAACCACTAAGGGTGAGTTTTCCCAAGGCTCTGTCCTAGCCCCTCTACTCTTCTCTTTCTATGATCATTCTTGGTAACTTCAAAAGCTTCTAAGTTTTAATTTTTTATCTCTATTCTGATGACTCTCATGTATATGCCTGGGTCCAGTCTCTCTCTTTTAAAGACCTTCAGAACCTGTCTCAATTTGTCTTTCTAGCCCTATTGGGCATTACTTCCTCTCCTTCACTCTTCAGTACAGCCAAAATGGCCTTCTCCCTGTTCCTCACTAATGACACGTTGCCTCCCATCTTCAGGCTTTGCACTGTATCCCTCATGCCTGAAATACACTTCCTCCTCACTTCCCCCTCATGGAATCTTACTTTTCTTTCCAGAAAGAAAGCTCAAGAGCCATTTACTACATGAAGCCTTTCCTTATTTTCTTAGCTGTTCCTTCCCTCTTTCACAAACTATATTGTATTTGCCTAATTTGATTTTTATCTGCATTTGTTCTCTTTATAGAGAATAAGTACACATTCAAATTATGCTTGTTATTCAGACGTTTCAGTCATGTTTGATTCTTTGTGACCCCATTTTGGGGTTTTCTGGAGTGTTTTGCCATTTCCTTCTCAGAGTTAAGTGACTTACCCAGAGTCACACAGCTAGTAAGTGTCTGGGGCCAGATAGTAACTCTTGAAGATGAGTCTTTCTGACTTTAAACTTTAGACCTGGCACTCTGCACCCCATTAGCATGTAATTCTACCTGGGAGTTTTTTTGGATTTGTATCTCCAGTGCCTAGCACAGTGCCTGGCCTAGAGTAGATGCTAAATACTTTTTGATTGTCAGTAGGTATTTGATAAATATCATTGAATGAATTTCTAAAAGATACTTGAGTTTTAGAGGATTGTCATTCTCCACAACCACTACATTCACCCCCGCCTTTTATAGAATTTTCCATGTTTCTGTAAAAGATTGGATGACTACTTTCATATGTAACTTTGGATCAATGATTGAACGAACCTTAGAATTCATCGACTCAAGGGATTTCAAGTCCTTGTCCTTCATATTGATTTTATAAACCTGTAATTAGATTAATGAGCCTTTTGTAGAGCAACAAAATTTTAGAAAGAAATTGTTAGCACTATCAACCTAAAGCAAATAGGCAATTTGACTTTGAGACTAATGACCTAGTATTTCAAAATTTGTTTTTAACAAATGAGAATAGTGAGATGCAGAGAAGAGAGCATGGCTTGTTATTATCAATTAGAACTAGAAATTATGTTTCTTGACATCCACTTCACAGTGTTTTATGTACTATATCTAGATCAGTATTTTTTCCATTACTCCCAATGGTTTTGTAGGTGGCTAGTTCCAAGGATGCACAAGTACTCGGAAAGCTTTCAACCATCCAAAGTCATAGGATTCACTCAGATGATTAGTTTGGGACCATAGAGTTGGAGACCAACTGGTCCAACTCTTATTTTACAGATGAGGAGAGAAGGGATGTAGATTATCCAAAGGTCACCCAGGGAGTAAGTGGCAGAGTTGGTACTTTAAACCCATATATTCTGAATCCAAATCCAGGGCTCTTGAAATGGATAATTGAAGTACCTACCACCTCATTTTAGCTAATCTTCCCATCCAACTCTTTCTCAGTAAGAGATCTAACTCATCTCAGCTCCCTTTCTAAAGACTTTCATGCTTCTAAGATATACCAATCCACCAGACCTCTTTTTTTTGTTTGTTTGGAAAAAAATTCAGATGAGTCTAGAAAGGTATCTAGACCAATGGTTCTTTATTTTTTGTTTCTCAGGCTACTTTTGGAGGAAGGATAGGGAATGGAGACCCAATGTGTCACCTACTCCACCCACTTCTGTTTCTCAACACACACACACACACACACACATCTCTGGAATTTATGGGACAGATGGCGTAGCTTTTGATGAGACACCAATGAGATAATGTCTGGTTTATATTAAATATCATGTGTCAATTATGAATACATAGCAGAAATAAAGTGTATTATTTATAATAATAAGCATTAATAATCTAACATTGTTGACCACCTGTAGCATCCTTCCAGTTCTCCAGTGTCTCCTGACTACACTTACACAAATTCTTTAGTAACTTGATGGGAGGGTGTGATCTAGGCAGGGTGGCACAAGTAAGAGTACTGGGGGTCAGGTGATTTAGATTTTAGACTTGACCCTGATACTAACTTGCTAGTGACAATCTTACTTGACTACTCAGGACTTCAGTTTTCTTATCATTAAAGGGAGGGGGCTGGAGCAGTTGTTCTCTAAAGGCCCTTCCAACTTAAAAAAAAACAAGATGTTGTTACAGCTCAAATCATGAAGAAAAATAAGGAAGCTCTATGGAATGACTATCATATATTTATCATGTGCATAATTAAAGTTGACTTACTTTCATATGTAAATGACTCTTTGGGGTGGAGTGTGGAGCAGTGTGTATGAAATGTTGGAATCTATCTAATCAGAAACACAAATTCTCCTCTCTTTCAAAGCTTGGATCAAGGCCTGTTTGCTTTGGGAATCTTCATTGCCTAAGTTAGGGAAATACATGTGCGTATTTTAATGTCCAACCTTTAATGTCTGTAGCTGATGATTAATTTATCTACCTCATCTTGTGTGTGTAATATCCTTGAAAAATCCAAGGGAGAGACAAGATGGCTTCTAACAATATAGTTGTAAGCAGCCCTACCCTGAAAGCCCTGGAGGCTTGCAAAATCTCTGAGTTAGAAGGGACCTTAAAGGTTGTTGAGTCCAAGCCAGATCTGAAACAATTGTGTCTATGCTATCACGTGCAAATAATCAGCCACCATCTACTCAAAACCCTATCAGAGAAGAACTTCCCCCTTCCGATGAAGCTCATTTCACTTTTAGACATCTTTGATTGTGAGGTACTTGTTTTCCTTACAGTGAGCTTAAATCTACCTCCCTGAAACTTTTGCCCATTGGTCCTACTATGGTTTGAAGAGGCCAAATAGAGCTATTGTTCTTCCTATTGAGAACCCTCCCAATACTGCGAGAAAAGAATCATATCCTCCCTTACTCTTTTTTTAGATTAAACTGATCAAATATTGTGGGATGGGATACCGTGTTGAGTTGAAACTTTGGGCTAGCAGAAAATTCTTTCTGTTTTTTATTTTTTTATGAGAACTAAAAAAATTGAGTCCTTTAATAAGTAGATGATATAAAAATGAATCTTTGATAATTCATCATCTTGTTGGATATCATGGTGACTGTTCTGATTACCAATGTTTCATATCTAGGACATTATTATGAGCTGAACATGAATTAAGCCTAGAATATGACTTGGGAGTTGATCTTTCTTTTATTCTTTCTTTCCCAAATCACATGCAACTAAATCTTTTATGAATGTACTTGAAGAATTTCAGTAAACTAAAGGTTATTGTTAATTGGGTCAAGTGTATAGTTTTTATTATATAGATCATAGAATCTTACAGCTGGTAAGGAGCTCTGAGATCAGCTTGTCTAGAGAGAGGAAAATTGGTAAAGTGACCATCACAAAGAAGCAGATTCATAGCTAAGTCTCTTGATTTCTGTCTCATCTTCTTTCTGCTGTATCATGACTTTCAAGCCTGTGTCCACTCTACTACACCATGCTACTTCCACAAAATAACTCTCTTCTGTAGATTTTGCCTAGATACTCTTGAACCAAACGTAGGTACTATTAGTTTGGAGAACATATGAATACAGTACCAGAAATTCAATTTGGCTGTCTGTGGAGACTGAATTGTCCAAATGGCCAATTTCCCACATTGAGTTTCATTGAGTTGGTATTGTATTTTTATTTAATAAAAATTAATAATGAATGTTGGCATTCAATATTTTGGAATTTAATCTGTAATCACCCCTGTCAGTTTCAGAAAATAGGGAAGCCTTTTATCTTGCTGAATTCAGAGGATTTCTAGTAAATTGTTAACTTTTTTGGATTTGTGATAAGTTGAGGTTGACTTTGCCTTTTAAAACCTGTCAGTTTCCTACAACTGCTCATTTTCTATCAGTTCCCAAAGAGATAATAATAAAAAAAAAAACACATTGGTAGTCATAGAACAGTTAAAGGAAACTAGTGATTTTTTATGGGACTGGGAAAATGTAGCTGACTTTTTTGTTTTGTTTTTTCAAAAGTTGTGTGTTAAAACCTAGAACACATTGTATCAATCACCTCTTCCCCTGACTTTCTTAAGCCCATATGTTCTTCAGGGGAAATTGAATTCAGCTTTATTTAAGCCTTGAAAAAGTTCTTTGCAAAACTATTGGATGGACAAGAAGAATACTAGGTTTTTAAAGAATAAAACTTAAAGCCTATCATTTGGATAAAGTTCAAGCTGCATTTTTCATCCAGTTGAAAAGAAAGATTGGAATGAGACTTAAAAGTGAATCTTCTTCAACCATTGGTTGCAAAGCAAATAAAACATCATTAGGACACATTCACACTGAATATTTTCAAATAGATTTCAAGAGGCCATTGACTTCATCCATTTTCACCATTCCACAAGCATATTTCTTTTTGCCAAAGCATCTGGGTAGTCTTGCTTTTAAGAACACTTTCTTCTTTTCTTGGTCATGTGTTTTCTTTCCTCTTTGGGAGAAGGAGTTTGTATGTGTATGTCAACCAGTTTGGAGAGCAAGTAAGACAATCAGGCTACGACAGTATACACATGAATTTTCAAGCACACTTTCCCACTTGAGCTGTTTTCCATTCGTTTAAATTGAACACATATTGTAGTCTACTACGTACAAGGTATTAGGGTGGGGGAACAATAAAATGAGCAATTTAATTTAATAAGCATATATTAAGTGCCAATTAATATGCAAAGTATTATGTTAGGGGATGAACACCAATAACCTTTAAGAATCTTACAGTCTACTTGGGGAAATAAGATAAGTGGTAATAATAATTCTAATAATATATCAGTGATTCCAAGTTTCCATCAATAGTGTTACTTCCTTCAGTGGTGAAGAATGCAAATTATTCAGACCTTCTCATCCTCTGTGATTCCGGTTCTTGTCATTCTAGAAATGCTTCATAGAGAATCTACCCAAAGTACTGGAATAATTCTAGGAATTTTAGAAAAAGGTTTTGTGAGTATTAGGACTTTCCATCTGCTATTCTTTACTCTCACTATATGACCAACCACATCCTTTTCTGAATGCATATTTCCTAGATCATCTCTTTTACATAATTTTTATGCATAAGTGGTTTTTGGTAATATACCACAACCTATATCAACTCACTGTGCAAGATATCAGAATTAAAATAGTTCATAGTACACAAGTACTTATTATATAAGTTACAATATGATAAGTTCTACAACAGCTAAGTGACACTCCTAAAGAAATGACCCGTTAATCTGGCCTCAGATACTTAACACACTTATTAGCCATGTGACCTTGAGCAAATCACTTAACCCCAACTGCCCTGCCCTCCCCCCTCCAAAAAGAAAAAAACAATCTGTTCAGATAACTTGTCTACTCAATCAATAGCCTTCAATAGATCCCTATTACTTTTAGGATCAAATATAAATTCCTCCATTTGACATTTAAAGCCTTCATAATTCAGTTCCAACTTACCTATCTAGGTTTATTGTACATTACTCTTATATAGTGCAGCTAAATCAGTCTTTGTGGCAAAAGTGGTTCTCAAGTCAGGAGACTAATCCCACATACAATATTCTGTTTCCTCTTTCCACCTCTCGTGTCTGGAATGTGTCCCCTCCTCACTTCTGCCTCAGAGTTCCTGGCTTTTTTCAAAACTCACCTTATGTACCATCTCCTTATGAGTCCATTCCTTATTCCACTACCTGCTAATGCCTTTCCCCAAACATTAACTTATATTTATTTTGTTTATATCTGTGCATTTTGTTTCTATGGATGGAACATAAGCTCCTTGAGGGCAGGTAAAGTTTTATTTTTGTACTTGTCTCTCAAGCCCCTAACTCAGAGTTTGACACGAAGTAGGCACTTATTGATTGATTGAATCATTGTGAAAAAAAAGCTGTTGGGATTTTGAAGAGGGGTGGGCTTGTGTTTATAATCCCTGTCCCAAAGTCCATTGATATAGGACTCTCTCCTTATTGGTCAAGATGAAACCTTTTCCTGTAAGGGGTGGAGTGAGAATTTTCTTTGAGTGAGTTGGGAGCATAGAATCGACTTCCGGTTTTGAGAGAGAAGATGGAAGAGGTCAACAAACTCACTTCAGGTTGCTAAAGGAAAAGACTTTGGAAACACTCAAGAGAAGTAGATAGTCTTCATCATGTCCCCATTCCCAGCTTGCTTCTCTGGGGACTTCAGGGGGTTCCATCTGGGTGAGATCAAGGACCTTCTCTCTTGGTTGAAGTGAGTTATCTCCCTACTAATGGGAGACCATCTTCACTCTGTATTGTCTGGTACCTGTTCTCCTATGTACACCTTTTCTCATTTCTATTTTGCTTTTATTTGGATAAATGGGCTTCTTTGCTCTCCATTGTGTAGTCATTATGGAACTGGTATTAGGTGGGGAAGGGGTCAAGCCTTGGATATAGAACTTAGGGTTTCTTTCCCCCAAAAGACAAAGAGATCAAAAGTCAGATAGAACCTGGCCATCGCTGCAGGTGAACAATCTTTAAGGGAATGGATAGATATACTCTAGCCTGCTACCCTGTCTGAGGACGGTAGAGGAGAGCAGAATGGCCTCTGACTTCAACTTCTTGGTTCTCCTCACAGGAGGAATAAAAGTCTCCCTTAGAGAAGGGTGGGAAGAGAAGAGGCTAGAGATGTCTGTTCTGCCTCCCTTCAAACCACTCACACAACTACAGGCCTCTTGGCATAGGTGGGCCTCCCTACACATATGGGGCCCACTCTTCCCCTCACTCTCATACTTTCTTGCTCTCTCTGGCTCTGTCTCCTCTCTTCTCTTTACTCTCTCTTCTCCTTACATGACAAGTTTCTTGAAGGTAGTATAAAAATGGCCCCTGAAAAATTCATAGAGCTTTTAGAGCTAGAGAATGTAGGATAGGGCATTTCAACTGAAAACAAAATAGAACAAAATTGTATAAGCAGAGGTCTAGACTAGGGATAGGAGATTTGAGACTTGTTAGGCAAACAGTAATCCACTAGGATTTAAAGTTACACAGAGAAGAGTATTTGGAGATGTGTCCAGGCCCACAAGCAGGTGGATACAGCTGAATAAGGTTATGTGGCTAGAATGAAGTAGGTGCAAAGATAACACACTGAAAGAACTGCTAACCCAGCAGGAGTGGCTGAGTCAGGAAGAGGCTTGGTGGGACCTGTTCATAATAAAAACCAGCACAAATGAACTGGCCAAGGACAGGGAATGTAAGCAGACAAAACTGAAAACTGACTGAAACTTTAGGGTATCTGTGTTAATCAGACAAATGGCAGACTCCATGACACTACCTGAATTCTGGTTACCTGATCTCACATTGACTTTAGGACCCTGAATTCGTAGGTAGTGACTGGTTTGCTTGAATCTTGGCATTCTGCAGACACATCGGTACCATCTTGGCCTGGATTTTTGGTTTTTGCTTGCTCTCTTTTCAACTCTTGTCCTGCCTGTTTGCATTCATGCATGGAATATATTTCCTCTGTCTAGGGATTTGCCTAATCACTGGCGCTTGACCTTGGCTAGGATGTCCAGCACATTGGAGAGAATGTTTTTTTGGGCACGATTCCTTGTCTGAGACAAATTGTCATCTGCTGATATTTAGTGTCCTTTGCCTTCTTCCCCTTGCTTCTTATACTGTTTTTCCTGACATTATTCCACATAAAGTCAGGGTTCAGAAAATAAATCTGTAAAGTTATATGGGAGCCAAAATTGTTGATGACCTTGAATACTAGGTGTGATAATTTGAAATTAATTTGGTGGGCAATAAGTAGTCATGGGAGATTTTTTATAGGGGAGTGACATGGTATTGTAATCTTGACTTATAAAGGCAACTCTTTCAATTCAGTGTACAATGGAAAGACCCCAGAAACAGGAGTCAAAAGATATCACTTCTAACTCTGTTTCTGCCCATAACCTTGGACAAATTATTTATCTTCCTGTTTATATTTTTCCTCATTTAAAAAGGGAATGATTTGGGTTACATAATAGGAATTATATGTAGAAGGGAACTTAATGCATTCCCCTTCATTTTTCAGATGAGGAAACTGAGTCCTAAAGAATCTGTGACTTAACCTGAACTCAAACAACATGAGAGCTGGGGCATGAGTCTAGGTTCTCTGACTCCAGATTCAAGACTCATTCTATAGCATCAGTGGCTTCTAATGGAAGCTGTAGCAGGGCATAAGATTGTCAAGGAGAGAGAAAAGAGGACCAAGGACAGAGCCTTGGAGGGAGCCCCCATTGAGAGACCGAAAGAAAGAAGAGTCAGCAAGGAAGACAGAGATGGATTAACTTCAGTCTTCCCACTTTAAAGGATGGTATAGACTTAATACTTTTTGTACTTTGAATATACTACTTCATCCACATACCTGTGTAACACATGTATGTGTCATATGCATACATATACACATATACATATGTGTGTGCATGTATAATTCCTTGAAGCTAAGAACTATTTAGCTTTTGTCTTTATTTTCTCCTGTGCCTAGCACAATTGAACATCATCATCACAGATAATATGTATATAGCACCTTAAGGTTTGTGAAAAACTTTATAATTTTCTTGTATGATCTTTACAACAATCCTGGGAGGAAGGTGCTATTATTACCCCCATGTTATAGATGAGGCAAATGAGGCTGGTTACATGACTTGCCCAGGTTCACACAGTTAGTATGTGTATAATGAACTTAGATCTTTCTGAGTCCAGGTTCCATACTCTATGTCACCAGTTACTTCACACATGGTAGATGTTTAATAAAACTTTGTTGAACCAAATTTGTGAGCAGAAAGAGTTCTGGATTTGGAGTCAAAGGACCTGGATTCAAGTCCTGGTCCTGTTATTTGCTACCTTTGTACACCTACTCTATGATTCATCTACATTGGTCTTCTTATAGTTCCTCAAACATAGAAACTGAGTCTTCCATCTCTATACCTTTGTAATGGCTCAATCCCATGCCTAGAATACTCTTCCTCTTTGACTTTTTGGTTTCCTTGGATTCCTTCAATATTCATCTCAAATCCTACCTTCTGCAGAAGGCCTTTCCTAGTCTCCCATATGATACCTTTCCCTCCTATATTTACATTCTATCTACTCAGTATATATCTTATATATACTTAGCTGTTCAGATGTTGTTTCCCCCATTAGAATATATGCTCCTTGAGAGCAGGAACTTTTTTTCAAAACCTTTCTGGATCTTCCTGGTGCTTATCACATAATAAATTCCTATTAAGTATTTTTTTTTTTTTACTGACTGGTAGACTGGATGGTGGTGGTTGTTATTTCTTTGCTTCATAGATTTACATCATTAGAATTGAGCATAGATTTAGAGCTGGAAAGTACTTTCTAGTCCAACACCTAATTTTACATATGAGAAAACTGAACACTAGAAGATGAATTAAGCGACTTGTGTGTGCTTGCACAGAGTGCAGCATGGATTTGGTCTCAGGTTTTCTGACTCCCAAACTCTCACTATTTCTAGTGTAGCACACTAAGGTATTGGGCTTAAATCTGCATAGACATAAAAAAGCTTGGGCCCCAAGATTTTCTCAATATATACACACCCTTAAATGGGGTCCAGTGCTTTTGCTAACTTAAACCATTCAGTCTGCAGACCCATAACTTTGGGTAATGCCAGAAGAGGCTTAGTGTATAATAGATCTTAAGCTCTGAAATTCTCTTTTTCTCTTAGATCAATAAGAAAACCATTCTCTTTTAATTAATGACCACTAAAAGCCAATTGTAACTATTTAGCCAATTTTGTGAACATGTATTTATCTATTCCACAGACATGAGATGAAACTTTGTGAAACAGAAAAGTAGAAGTTAGTCATAGACACCTTGCTGACAGTGACCTGTTTGTGTGGGCTTGGAATGTACTCTTCTCAACTCCTCATTCTCAGAATTCTGATCTCCCTTCAACGTTTAGCTCAGAGATCTACTCCTTCATGAAACCTTTCCTGATTCTCCAGAAATTCATAAAGCTTTTTTCCTCCTTAAATTGCCTCCTCTTTGTGTATACATATGCCTCCTTTGGTAGATATAAGCTCCTTGCTGTTATGTTTGTAGTATCACTATTTATCATTGGGCCATGTACATATGGATACTTAATAGAGGGTTTTTTTTAAAACTGCAAAATGAGGATGTTAGACAAATTATCTTCAACTCTAAATCTATGAACCTTTGATCATAAGGTTTTCTAACTTTATAGTTCTTTGTGTTAGTCAGCAAGGTATCTATTAACTGCTACTGACAGGCATTGTGCTAGGTGCTGAGGATAAAGAGAAGGCAAAAGACAGTCTCTGCCTTCAAGGACTTCATACTCTAAAAGGGGAGACAACATGAAAATAACTGTGTACAAGCAAGTGTGCTCTCTCTCTCTCTTTCTTTGTGTCTCTCACTCACTCACACACACACACACCCTCTCTCTGTCTCCCTCCCTCCCTCCTTCTTTCCACATACACACACACACACACACATGCACGTGCACCCCCCTCCCCAATACACATATACAATAAATAGGAAATAACAGAGGAAAGGCACTAGCATTAAGGTATTTTGTCTCTACTAGCTTATAAACTTCTTGGAAGCAAAAGTGGTGCCATTTTTCACATTGGTACTCCCAGAAACTAGCACAATGCTTTTTTTATACATAGTAGATACATACCTGTGGAATTAATTGGGTGAAGCTGAATTTTTTTCTTATATTTCTGATATATAACTGATCTGGTCAGTTTGCCAAGTCTTGCCCCTTTTTATTGGGTTCCTTATTGACAATAAATTATCTATAAATGAATTATATGCAAATGACAAAAATGCAAATTTATAAATTCCTTTCAGCCAATAGTTAAGCAATTATTGTAATAAGAGGATTCGGTATCCAAGTGCTCTAGATTGAATTTGAAGTGAGTTAATAATTGATTAAGAGGCAACATGACAGGCTTTGAAGTCAAGAAGATGTGGGTTCCAGTCCTATTGGAATATATACTATTATTTGTGAATCAATAAACTTCCAGTGCTTAGCACACAGAGCCTAGCATTGAATAAGTTTAATAATCACTTGCTGACTGCCTAAGTCCCCTGGACAACTCTCTAAGATGTTAATTTCTAGACAGATCACTTATGTCTACTTGAGGAAGGATGTCTACAAACTCACAGTTTCCTTAACTAATAAAGTCACAGATCCAAACCTAATAAGAATACCTAGAAAGACATAATCAGGTGGTCAAAACTGTATACCTTAAGCTCACTTATCTTTAATGAAGAGATGACAAATTCCTGTCTTAATGATATAGCCCTCAAACTAATCGTAAGAATTCCATGAAAAGACTATATTGTAACTGAAGTATTATCTTAGATTATTAAAACTTAATATCTAAATATCTTAGAATTTTTATAATACATAATATGCATAATATATTATGATATGGGATATATAATAATATATTATCTATAAATAATATATTACCTATAACATTATAATATAATATCTAAATATCTGAGATTATTAAAACTATTTGCCATAATCACACGGAAGCAATACTTGATCCATGAAAATTTAAGATCAACTTTTAAGAAATGTCATGGAGTAGAAGCAGGACCTCCTCTGGGCTCCAGCTTCCACCTTCCCCAATACATGTAAAAGGGGACTCTAAAAAAACTTTGGAGCTATAGAACCCACAAAATGACACAGAGAAGCTAACCTCCCGCTGAGGACAGCCTGGCAGGCTGGCAGGAATTGGCCAATGTAGCGCTCTGAGAGCTGAGCCCAGCCCCATGCCAAGGCTTTCTTTAGCCCTAGGGCAGGCCTGACCAGCCACCAGCCAGAGGGACTACAGATCAGCAGCAGCTGTGGCCGTTTCCAAATTTATCAACACGTAGATGAGAAGGACAAAGTGAGACGTCAGTGCAGTCTGGACTTTGGGACCCAGTAAGTGGGAGTGAATGGCTTTTGCCCCTGGGGCGAAAAGCTGCTAAGATGTCAGCACAGCCAGGGAGTGCCACTTGGCATCTTCAGCTCCTGGCCTGCAGAGTGTAGGGGGACCAAGCACCAGTCTGAGGGGTAATTGCTCTTGCTTTAACCTTCTTGGATCTGGATCACATTCTAGGGTGGAGGTCCTGGGGTGTGTGTCCAGCTTGCCAGAGCATGTAGAGACCTCAGAGAAAGCACCCATCTAATACCTCCAGCAGCTGAGAAAACCCCAGCATTTGGGACGAAAGCTCCTCTGTCTGGTGACAGAGTCCTATTGTGGCAAAAAGCCCAGGGGTCAAGTGACTGAGAGGCGACATGACCAGGCAAAGGACACAAAGCAGACAGAAGATTCCAACATTAGACTCTTATTTTGGGGACAAAAAGGAGCAAAGCATGAAACAGGAGGAAGACAGTGAAGTCAGAACTCCTGCACCAAAAGCTTCAAAGGAAAATATGAGCTGGTTACAGGCCATAGAGGACCTTAAGAAGCAGATAAGAGAAGTGGAGGAAAAATTGGGAAGATAAATGAGAATGATGCAAGAAAATTATGAAATGAGAGTCAACAGCCTGACTGAGAAAAATCGTACCTTAAAAAATAGACTAACTCAAATGGCAAAAGAGGCTCCAAAAGGCAATGAGGAGAAGAATGTCTTAAAAAGCCAAATTTGCCAGATGGAAAAAGAATCTCAAAAGCTCACTGAGGAGAATCATTGCTTCAGAATTAGATTGGAACAAATGGAAACTAATGACTTTATGAGAAATCAAGATGCTGTTAAACAGATCCAAACAAATGAAAGAATAGAAGGCAATGTGAAATATCTCATGGGAAAAACCACTGACCTGGAAAATAGATCCAGGAGAGATAATTTAAAAATTATTTGACTACCTGAAAGCCATGATCAAAAAAAAAAGAACCCTGAAATCATCCTTCAAGAAATTCTTAAGGAAAAGGGCCTGATGCTTCAGAACCAGAGGGCAAAATAGAGGTGGAAAGAATCCACAGATCACCTCCTGAAAAAAGATCCCCAAAAGAAAACTCCTAGGAATATTATAGCCAGGTTCCAGAATTCCCAGATTAAGGAGAGAATATTACAAGCAGCCAGGAAGAAACAATTTGAATATTGTGGAAACACAATCAGAATAACCCAGGATCAGGCAGCTTCTACACTGAGGGATTGAAGGTCTTGGAATTTGATATTCCAGAGGTCAAAGGGGCTGGGATTAAAACCAAGAGTCACCTACCCAGCAAAACTGAGTATCATGTTTCAGGCGAAAATATGGTCATTCAGTGGAATAGAGGACTTTCAAGCATTCTTGCTGAAAAAAACCAGAGTTGAATAGAAAATTTGACATTCAGATATAAGAAACAAGAGAAGCATGAGAAGGTAAACAGGGAAAAGAAATCATAAGGAACTTATCCAAGTGTAACTATTAACATTCCTACATGGAAAAACAATAATTATAACTTATGAAAGTTTTCTCAGTAGTTGAAAGTAATACATGTATGCATACATATATATACATATACTGAAATTAAGAGGTGAGAGAGGAATATAATGAGGAGAGATGGGGAGATACAGAATGGGGTAAACTATCTCATATAGAAGAGGCAAGGGAAAATGGTTACAATGGAGGGGAAGTATGGGAAGGCAAAAGGGAATGGGTCAACCTTATTCCCATTGAATTTGGCTTGAGGAGGGAATGAAATACACACTAAATAGGGTATCTCACCCTCCAGGAGAGTAGGGGGGGAAGGGGATGAGAGGGGGCATGATGGAAGGGAGGGCTGGGGGGGAGGGAAGTTGGAAGCACACACTTTTGAAAAGGGACAGGATCACAGCAGAGAATAGAACAAGTGAGAGGTGGGATAGGAGAGAGGGAATTATAGTCTGTATTTTACAATATATCTACTATGTTATTGTTTTGCATTAGCCACACATGTACAACCTATACTAAACTGCTTATCTTCCCAGTAAGGGTGGGAGACAAGGGAGGAAGGGAATGAATCTGGAATTCAAAGTTTTAAAATCAAATACTCAAATATATATATATATATATATATGTATACAAATACATACATATATATATATATATATATACTATTATTGATGCTATTTTACATGTAATTGGGAAATAAGATATATAGGCACTGGGGCATAGAGATCCACTGGAAAAGTCAAGAGGGGTATAGGAGAAAATATGGGAGAGAGCAAATTGGAGGAGGGGATACCCTGTGGTACTGCTATTTTGGGGCGGTGGGTAGGGGAAAAACAGGGAGAAAATTTGTAACTCAAAATCTGGTGGAAATGAATGTAAAATAAAATTAAAAAAAGAAAATAACATAAAAAAAGAAAAAATACAATAAAAAATAAAATATAAAAGACAAAAAAGGAGAGAGAGAGATGTCACCATAGTGAATACTCACAATTTTCAAATTAGGAGGAATAAAAAAGCTTTCAAAGTATAGGGATCTAGTGGAAGAAGTCAAAAGATTACAATATACTTCCTTTATCAACCTGCTTGCCACTGGAGTTATGCTGAGACTGCTTTTAGGGAATCAACTAAAGGTGAGCATGCAGTCAAATATTTTAAATTGAATTATAAGAAAAAGTAGTCATTTTATCCAAACAATGCAATTGTTTGTAGAACATTGACTATGAAAGGCTGATAATAGTATAGCCACTTGTCCTAGAACTATTTGTATCTGAACTTTATAAAAATGAGAATGAGATGGCAACACCAGTAATAATGTTATCATAGCTGCTTTTATGTAAAGATTGGATATGCCACCCATCAGTCTATATTTGGTAGTCCCAAAATGTAAGGAGTTGTCACTGGCACAACCAGGTAAAATGATTGCTGGGTCACTTATAAATATTCAAACAGGGATTATCAAGCACACAATAATCAATCAAAAAAACATTTATTAAACATTTATTTTGTGCTAAGGCTGAAGATACAAAAAGAGGCAAAAGACAGTCCCTGTCCTCAAAGAGCTTACAGTTGAATGGAATTAAAAATAACAGAGGAAGTCTGATTCTCCATCATTTCCCTTGCTTTCTCCTTTCTCTAAACCTTTTAAAAACAGTCTAAATTCCCTTTTCTACTTGACATGGAATAGATTCATTTCAACCTTCCTGAAGTTAGCCCTTTCATAGCAACAACAACAACAAAAAAGCTTTTTCCTGTGCCTAGTTTTCCTTTGTATTTAGGCCAAGATAAAAATGCCGGGAATGGGAAATATTTATGGGAGCCATTTAGAAAACTAGAAGAATCTGCTCAACTGGATTGCGATTGAATGCACTCCACAACTGTCAGAGTCAAGCTGAAGACAGGGTTGCCATGGATACCGGTTCCTTGGCCTCTGCCCCAGCACATTAAAGCCTTTTAGTTCAACAATGTGCTAACCACAGATGTTGCCATGCATTGTATTAACAATCAGCTCGCCTCTGTTATTAGGGGCTTTTTTTTTTTTATAAGATTGCGGCAGGTTTAACTTAAAAACTCCTTGGCAAAAATGGAATAGTGTCCTGTTTTGTGTTATTTGCAGAGATTTAGTCTTTTTCTATTCCTCTTCGCTTATTCAAGTTGCTGGGTTGCCCATTTGGTCTATCACTTTTGCTTGTATATTACATTAGACTTATTTTTCCTACAAAATCATGGGGGCAGTTACACCTGAGGTATTTCATGTACTTTTGAGCAGGAAATACCAAGAAAGAAATCATAGTAATAGTGACAGAAAGGACCATGAGTTCATTTTTCTTTGGAGGGGGGAAGGCAAGGCATTTGGAGTTAAGTGACTTGCCCAAGGTCACACAGCTAGTTAAATGTGAAATGTCTGAGGCTGGATTTGAGCTCACGTCCTCTTGACCACAGGGCTGTTGCTATATTCATTGCACTACTTCAAGATCATAAAAAAAAAGGATCTGTTTCTTTATTGATGTGGAGAGTGTTAGAGGAGGAAGGGACCTTAGTGTTTTTCCTTATCCAACTCACATTTACAGTTTTAGTGGACAAATATTTATTAAACACTTACTTTGTGCCAGGAATAGTGCTAAGCACTGGGATTACGAATACCATGAGAAAGAAGGAGACTGTCCCTACTCTCAAGGAGCTTATATTCTCATAGTGGAAGACATCACAGAAAGGGGGTGGGACATGGTAAAGAAAGTCCCACAGCCTGGAGAGGAATGAAGGCACAGAAAAGCCAAGTGGATTGTTTAAAGTCATGAGAGTATTAAATGGCGAAACTGAGATTTGAACCCCTCCTTCTCGGACTCCAAATTCAGAGCTCTTTCCAAAGGGTGGGGAGAAGGGGAGATTAAAATGTATGTTGAGGGCTCAGATAGTGGTTCAGCCATTTACTTGTTGAGTGAATATACAAAAATCACCAATCTTTCTGAGCCTTAGTTTCCTCAGGTGTAAAATGAGGATTATGATATTTGTACTACCACCTTCACAGAGGGTGAGGAAAATGCCTTTTAAATTTTAAAGCACCATAATACTTTTTTTTTGTTGTTGTGCAAGGAGGGTTTCACATTCAGTCGGTCTGCCAGGCAAAGCAAGGTTTAATAATGAGACTGAGATTTGCATGGGAAGGGAGATATACATCATGATGTAGGATCAGAGATTGAAAAACGATGAACAGCATGTGAAACTTGGGATCAAAAAGGAGTCTGCAGAAGAAAGGAAGTCACTGGGACAATGGAGACAAGAGCCTGAGTGACCTTGGACCAGTCAGCGGAATCCTTCTGTGTCTTGGTTTTCTCATCTATGAAACTTGGGTTTGAAACTCTTCCAGCCCTAAAAGACTATGATCCCCATGCTACCAATGAGGAAACTCAAACTCATGCAGGTTTAGTTAATAAAGTTAATTTCCCAGAGTTAGTAGGCAGAAACAAGTTTATAGCCCAGGTCTTCTCTCTCCTCACTATCCCACACATCTTCCTATATTTTTAGATGTGATACTTGGTTGTGTCCTTCCAGGAACAATTCATTTAGTGCCTCTGTTAGAGACAGAATCCTAAACTGCCAAAAGAATAATGTGACCTAATATCATCTTTCCTGTGCTTTTATAGGAAACCACCTGGAAAAACCTCCCAATTTCCCCCCCAAAACATAGCATATAAAGTAAATTTATTTACAACAATGAGAAATCTTTACAAGAAGTAGATCTAGTGACCCAGAGGAAGGGTACTCCATTTTAAAACTGGCTACAGGAAAGGGAACATTTATTTCTTTTCTATTCTTTTACTTAACATGGGCTTCCCATGCAAATGACATTTACTTAATAAGTTGGTTACCAAGACAGTTCAGCTACAAATCTGATTCTGTGGAAATGGTTTGCCAAAGCCTCCTCATGACATAGTCTGATTTCCCATGGGTCTTAGAAAGACAATCTGTGTGCTGAAAGGATTCCCTGAAATTTGACTTGGTCATAGACTTGAACTGTGCCCCAAGGTGATTGATTGAGGTTAGGGGATTCTAACATTACACAAACTAAGGATCTCTCTCTCTCTCTCTCTCTCTCTCTCCTCTCTCTCTCTCTCTC
>NW_027185698.1:24058711-24059109 GCF_028583685.1 Petaurus breviceps papuanus | reverse complement strand
CCCCCCCCCTCCCCATGTACGCGGTGTGTTAATGGAACAATTTTACATTCTCCGGTGCTGAGTTCTGATAAATGCTTCCAAAGATAATATTCTCTCGACAGCTAGGTGTTGAATCCAGAAATACTTAATGTACCAGCCTGCCTGCTACGCTCCAGTTGGAGAAAAGATTACAAGAGACCACAGTTATTGACTTGTTCTCGTATGTCTGGTCTCAATCAATGAACATTTCATGTTGGCAACCACGGGATTATCTCCCACCCTATCTCAGCAGTTGACATTATACAAACAGTGTAACAAGCATGACAACATTTAAAGGGGAAAGGGCTTCATCTTCCAAGGACATATTTACCTCTAATAGAAAGATGACTGACATCTTGTTCTTGACATTGAAGTTAAAC
>NW_027185698.1:24031543-24058311 GCF_028583685.1 Petaurus breviceps papuanus | reverse complement strand
TGGTCTCAATCAATGAACATTTCATGTTGGCAACCACGGGATTATCTCCCACCCTATCTCAGCAGTTGACATTATACAAACAGTGTAACAAGCATGACAACATTTAAAGGGGAAAGGGCTTCATCTTCCAAGGACATATTTACTGCTAATAGAAAGATGACTGACATCTTGTTCTTGACATTGAAGTTAAACTCAAATATCTGCTACAAGTAATGAAACTCCTCTCTGCCCCTCCCTTCCAACATGGCCTATTTATGAAAATTGCTGCTTGTCAAGGACAATTCTAAGTGAGAGGCTTGCCTAAATAGCAACCTCGAGCCTAACTCTCCTTTGGCCTCACCTACCTGTGGTGCCATGCACAGGGTTATGCTGCATCTGTAACACATTAATGCCAAGGTATACAAGGAACGTCAGTGTTGTGTTGTTTCCTAAAGGGCAGGGTTTGTTTTGCAGGTGGCACGTTTGTGAATAAAAAGCTTGCTGAATGGGTGAATGGGGACTTAGAATTTTTATCTCTCTCTCTTTTTTAGTTTACATCATTCATTTCCACAAGATTTTGAGTTACAAATTTTCTCCCTAATTTTCCCTACCCACCACCCCAAAACAGCGATCCCACTGAATATCCCCTCCCCCAATCTTCTCTCTCCCATATCTTCCCCCATTCCGCCTTCGACTTTCCAGTAGGACACGGTGGATGGGGACTTAGTTTTGAGCCCTAAACTTTCAGTTTACAGAGGAGAGAGCTGACCTCCTGAGAAATGAATTACTTTCAAGGATTACACAGAAAGGAAGTAGCAAAACCAATATTGGAACGGTGATCTTCTGAAACCAAATCTGGTGTGTGTGTGTGTGTGTGTGTGTGTGTGTGTGTGTGTGTGTGTGTGTGTGTGTGATTATTTTTTTGTTTTTGCTTTTCTATGATGTCTTTCCACATACATACATACATACATACTTTCCACATACATACATTCCACACAGCCTAGCTCAGTGGTGGGGAACCTGTGGCTTCAAGGCCACATATGACCTTCTAGGTCCTTGGGAGTGGCCTTTTGACTGAGTCCTAGTTTTACAGAACAAATTCTTTTATTAAGAGGATTTATTCTGTGAAGTTTGGACTTAGTCAAAAGGCCACACCCAAGGACTTAGAAGGCCACATGTAGCCTTGAGGCCACAAGTTCCCCACCCCTGGTCTAGCCCTTCCATAGTTCTGGGACCACTCACTGCTTCCCAGGGTCAGGTACTATTTTGTCTTATTAATTCTTCAAATACACAATTAATGAATCCTATGTGATGCCTACTCTATTGCTAGACATACAAGAGATACATAAATCAAATCAAATATTCAAGCAAGACATGAAAGAAGTTAAATAGCAAAGTAATAACTCAGATATTGTATATGGCACCTGTAGCCAGATGGCTGCTGTTTTCCTGTGCCCTGAATCCAACTGTGGAGTCCAGTCTTAGGTACTCCCTAGATGTCACTATGCATTGGGACAAACGATCGAATTCAGATGAACTCCTGGTTGGGTGTTAGCGTACTAATGAATGACATTCACAAGTAGCTTTTGCTCAATTATTTCCCTTTCAATCTTGGATCAGTAGATAATGTGCTTCAGGTATCCTAGCTCCAAATGTCAGAGCTATTTCTAAGCATTTTTCCATTTCTATTCCTTATCTTTGGTGACAAATCTTCTTTCCATGACTTTTTTTTTCTGTGCGCCACAAACTACTCCCTTTTTAGTACAGACTTACCTCAGAAATATTGCGGGTTTGGTTTCTGACCACCACAATAAAGTGAATTCCATGAATTTTTTGGTTTCTCGGGGCACATAAAAGTTATGTTTATACTGTCATCTATTAAGTGTGCAGTAGTATTTTGTCTACAAAAATTGAAAAATACTTTATTGCTAAAAACAGCTAGCCATCATATGAGCCTTCCGTGAGTTATAATCTCTTTGCTGGTAGAGCTTCTTGCCTCAGTGTTGATGGCTGTTGAGTGATCAGGAGGTTGGGGTGGCCGTGGCAATTTCCTAAAATCAGACAATAATGAAGTTTGCCATATTTATTGACTCTTCCTTTCACTTGAACATTTAGAGGCTATTGTAGGGTTATTAATTGGTCTAATTTCAGTATTGTTGTGTCTCAGGGTATAGGGAGACCTAAGACAAATTAGAGAGACAGGGAATGACCCGTTGGTGGAACTGTCAGAAAACCCACAAAATTTATCAATTAAGTTTATGATCTTATATGGGAGTGGTTTGTGGCACTCTAGGACAATTATAATAATAGCATCAAAGATCACTGATCACAAATCACCACAACAGATATAATAATAAGGAAAAGGTTGAAATATTGTGAGAATTACTAAAATGTGATAGAGACACGAGGTGAACACTTGCTGTTGGGAAAATGGCACCAGTACACTTACTCCATGCTGGGTTGCTACAAACCTTCAAGAAAAAAAAAGCAATATCTGTGAAGATCTGTAAAATGAGGTATGCCTACATGTGTTTTGTGACTTTGGGTAAGCCCCATCTACCCATGAGATTTCCTTTGTTGTTGTTGTTTTTTTAGGAAGGCATGATAAAAACTGCTGAGTTTATGTGCAGGAGTCTTGGGACTACAGTTCTAAAAATGAATGAGGTATGGATCCCATAGACCCACTGCCTTATGTCCACATGAAAATAGCTACCTCCTTTGTACTAGACAAAAAGTTGCAGGAGGACAGGGATCCTATGGCATCTCCTCTGGTGCCCAACATAGTGAGTTGTGCAAGTAGGTTCTGACCAGGTATTTACTGAACTAAATTTAGCAACGACTCAGGGAACCGGTCGGGGGAGCAAGGATAGAAGTATTATTATATGAAAGAATGAATGCAGTTCTCAGTATTGGTCATGTGATCCATTTGTATCATCAGGGAAGGGAATAACATTTATTAAGTGCTTATTATTATCATTATTATGTGGCAAGCAGATATTATCTCATTTGGTTCTCACACTGATTCTCTGAGATAGATGTTGTTATTATCCCCATTTTACAGATGTGTAAACTGAAGTAGACAGAGGTTGAATGACTTGGCCAGGGTCACATGGCTTTTGTTATGTCATTTCAAGTCATGTCTGACTCTTTGTGACCCCATTTGGGGTTTTCTTGGCAAAGATACAGCAGTGATTTACCATTTCCTTTTCCAGCTCATTTTACAAATGAGGAAACTGAGGCAAAGAAGGGTAAGTGAATGTCTAGGATCATCCAGCTGGTAATGGTCCAAGGCCAGATTTGAATTCAGATCCTCTTGACTCCAGGTCAGGCACTTTTTCCACTGAGTCTCTAGCTGCCTCATGAACATTTGGGGTTATAAAGACTATTTCATACAGAAGAGGCAAGGGAAAATGGTTATAATGGAGGGGAAGAATAGGAAGGCAAAAGGGAATGGGTCAACTTTATTCCCACTGAATCTGGTTTGGGGAGGGAATGAAATACACACTAAATAGGGTATCTCACCTACAGGAGAGTAGGGGGGGGAAGGGATGAGAGGGGGGATGATGGAAGGAAGGGCAGGCTGGGGGGGGGAGGAAAGTTGGAAGCTCCCACTTTTGAAAAGGGACGGTACCAAACTAGAGAATAGAACAAGTGGGAGGTGGGATAGGAGGGAGGGAAATATAGTCAGTATTTTACACTATATCTACTATGTTATTGTTTTGCATTAGCCACACATATACAAGTATACTGAACTGCTTATGTTCCCAGTAAGAGTGGGTGACAAGGAAGGAAGGGAATGAATCTGGAATTCAAAGTTTTAAAATAAAATATTCAAATATATATATACATATATATTCTATTATTAATACTATTTTACATGTAATTGGGAAATAAGATATACAGGCACTGGGGCATAGAGATCCACTGGAAAAGTCAAAAGGGGTATGGGAGAAAATATGGGAGAGAGCAGATTGGAGGAGGGGATATCCTGTGAGACTGCTATTTTGGGGTGGTGGGTAGGGGAAAAACGGGGAGAAAATTTGTAACTCAAAATCTGGCGGAAATGAATGATGTAAATCACAAGTTAATAAAGCATTTGAAAAAAAAGATAAAAGAAATCTAAATTTGTGGTAAGATAACCCTCTCGTGGTTATATTTTCCCCAAGATGAAATGGGGGTCCTAGCCCTTTTATCTACTTTTTTTGTGATGCCTTTTTCCATCACATCTACCTTTTTGCTGTTCATTTATATCTGATATCATTGGATAATTTTTTTCCATCAGGAGGGAACACTACATAACAAGATTGTCTCCTTTCCCAGCCTCTCCTACCCCCAATAGACAGCCTTGCATTTTTGTTAATAAAGATTTTTTTTCAGAAACAGTATTGTGTGGTGAGAATTGCCCTGGGCTGCCAGTCCAGAGATCTAGGCTAAACCTAGTTTTGTCACTAACTGCCTCTGCATTCTTATATTTCAAGTCTATGGGTCTTGGTTTCCTCTTCTGTAAAATAAGTTAGTCATTAGCAATAATTCAACACCTACTATGTGCTAAGCTAAGCACTGAGGATGCAAAGAAATGCAAATCCCTCCCCCCATCCCCCACCTGAACAGTCTGCTCTCAAGAAGCTCACAGTGTAATGGGATGGGGCACAGGACAACATGCGAGGAACCTCGAACAAGCAAAGTAAATACATGATAAATTGGGACTAGTCTCAGAGGCGAGGCATTATTATTAAGGAGGACTGGGAAAGACTTCTTGAAGAAGGTGAGACTTTAGCTGAGACTTGAAGGAGGCCAGGCAGGACTACATTGTCTCTCCAGGCCCCTTCAGCCTTGTGAATCTATATTTTGAAAGGATTTTGCCTTGGGCTTGTTTCTCCATGCTTTGGTGTCTGTAGGAAAAGTACCCTTGTGAAGGAGCTTTTGTTCAGAGCTTTAGGCTGGTCTTTTGTAGCGCCCACAATGATGTACAACTTCTTGCTTCTGGGCTGCTTGATCCCTCTGCTTCAGAGTCACCCCACACGGTTGGGTTGGGCACCTGCTCAGATCAGCAGGCTGATAAAGCTATTTCCCAGCATTCCAGAACTAAGCTGCTCTGCTCACAGCCCATCTCCAGGGTGCCCTCCCAGGCTTTGATTGGTTTTTGCCTGCCCTGCTTAGGGATGCCTAGATTGGGTTGGCCACAGAGCAGTTGCATGACCTCAGGGACCCCTTATATGAGAACCTGCAAGGTGGTATTTTATTCTACCAGACTCGTGATTGCATCGGTGTAGAAATCTTCCCAATAGGAAATCCTGCCTCTGTAACACAGATCTGTAGCACATCCTTCTTCGTAACTAATACATGTAACCCCTGTAACTTAAGATTGTAGCAGTGATGATCATGGCAGCGACCCAAAGTGCTGGACTGTGGCAGCTCTTACAGATCTGAGGCTCTGAGGGAGGGACACATGCTCTAGTCCCCTGCTGAGGGATCAGTTGTGCCCTGCTTGGTCATTGTGTCCCTGGGGAGGAGATTGGGCAGGGCTGTGCCAACGAGGATTGGTGACTGAACCAGAAAGCGTTGCTGACTCTGTGAACAATAAGCAATGAGGAGTGACAACTTAATGCCCACTCTCCCTTGGACTGCCAGCCATTTGTGGGAGAGGAGGAGTGTGGAGATAGGGGAAAGGGGAGGACTTGCCTCCCTTCCCCACCGTTACCAGCAACTGTGATTGCTCTCCTACTCTCTGACTGTAAGAATGTATTCTGGTAGTCCAGGTGGAAGTGTTTGCTGAAAGTTCACCGATTTCTCAGAGGTGAAGATGTACCATCACCAGACAGTCCCAGCAGAAGGATTCTGCAGTTAAAGAGCAAAGGGCCAGGCCTGTCCTGGCTTGCCTAGACTTGTGACTTACTCAGGTAATAGAGATCAAAAGTGAATGCTTTTGTTAAAGTTAAGGTTAAGTGGGGCCCCTTCATTTGTCAGGGACGGAAAAGGGAAAGGAAGGTTTCTCACACACCGTGTATGTTTCACCATCTCACACCATGGTGTTCTGCCCACAGTAGTTTAAGATCTCACCTGTTCTGAGTTCAGCTCCTTGTAATTTGGGCTCTACACTCTTCCCTCTGGTCTTTAAGTGGGACTATGGCCATCACCATTGTTCAGTTCCTTTCTTTAGACAGTCTGGGATGCAGTCTGGAACTGACTGACCTCCCACATTCTACAGCAGTGGTGCCACACCCAAATAAAACCATGGACCACTAATCCATACCTGAGGATCCCTGCCTTGTGGACTGTATATTGGCTTAGTTTTAAAGCACAATATTATCCGTTTTATTGAATTTTTTATTTTGTTCAATATTTTCCATTTACATTCTGGTTTAGGCTGCACTCTGCAGTTCTGTGGATGGTTGGCACCTCTGCTCTACTATATGGCTGACCCACTTTCCCCCTTGCTTCATTACTTGCATGGACCCTTTCTTTTAGGTGGTGCAGTGGATAATATGCCAGGTCTGAAGTCAGGAAAACTAATCTTCCTGAATTCAAATCTAACCTTAGACACTTACTAGCTGTATCACCCTGGGCAAGTCACTTAACCCTGTTTGCCCCAGTTTTCTCATCTGTAAAGTGAGCTAGAAGAAGAAGTGACAAACCACTCCAGTATTTTTGCCAAGAAAACCCCAAATGGGGTCATGAAGAGTTGAACATAATTAAACAACTGAATAGCAACACTCGAGTTCATTGTCAAAACCACTGCCAACTTGAGAACAATTAATGCCTCAAAGCACTGTAAAAACATCAACTGTTATCACTCCTACAGTCACACTGTGAAGCCATACTGTCCTTAGGGCGAGTCCTCTCCTTCAGAGTGATAATGAGTATCTAGGTAGAGTGCCAGACCTCAATTCAGGGAGAGAGACCTGAGTTCAAATCCAGTCACAGACACTTACTTGCTATGTGACCCTGGGCAAGTCACTTAACCCCTTTTGCCTTGGTTTCCTCATCTATAAAACAAACTGGACAAATCATCTGTAAAATGAATCATAAGTGACTGAACAACAAGAATGAACATTTATATAGCACTTTTACACGAATTACTTCATCTAACTCAATATGTGAAGTAGATATTATTGTACTCATTTTCAGAGCTATGGTAACTGAGGCTTATTAACAATAATACTAACTTTTATGTAACACAGGAAGGCTTACAAAGTACTTTATAAATCATTATTTCATTTGGTCCTTACCACAACTCCATGAACTAAATGTTCTGATTTCTTCCCCTATTTTTTTTAGTAGGGGAACCTGGGAAGGTTTAGGGAGGTGAAACAAATCTTTCCCATGTGACTGCTGTTATACAACTAGATTAGAAAGTGGAATTTGAACCCAAGTTTCTCTTGATGCCAGCACTCTCTCTTTATGCCACAGTCACACAGTTAATATGCTTTGGAGGTGGGATTTGAGTCCTGATCTTTTCTGCTATCCAGACTAGTATTCTTTTTCCTCTGGGAGGTTGCCTCTGATGAGTACTTATTTTGCTTCAGCCTTTAGTAACCTCCTCAGGTACCTTTGTAATTTTGATGAAAGAAGAGTCAAAGTTCAACACATTTATATAATTCAAGCAACCGTACCAAACTTTAAATCATGAATCTGATTCCACATCAATGCCCTACATTTAGAAATTCTGGAAGAATTTTGAAATGAGTAAAAAAGGTCTCTTTGCAAGAGATGTTCCAAGATGTCTGGGAAACCCATGGCAGTATTCCAGGTTGGTGAAGTCCACTTATCAAGTAGAGAATGAAAAATTTAGCATTCTCACTATGAAACCACAGTACCCGTGTTGCACATATGGTGTACTGTGGCTTCCTGGTTAGACTCTAACATATAGGTTATCACACCATATGTGCATTTGTGGGCATGCTAACCTGCCTGCAGAATCATACACTTAGCATTCCTTTGTGCAAATAGGATTTTCGCTTAAGCATGCGCTGAGCTCTGAAATTAGTGTTATATTTTGATTAAATTCAAAAGCATATCCATAAATACTAGACTTCCATGATTTTTAATTGACTTCATTAAAATTTTTTTTTGCACTTAGAGTTTTGCATCATAAATCTAAGTAGTAGTCTTCAGATCTACGCCAAGATGGTGATAAATACCTTTTAACATATGGGCTTGTCTTTTTTTTTTTAAACAAACCCTAAATACTATCAATAGAATCAAGAAATCATTATTTTAAAGGGAAGTAAAATTTCTCCTCAGCTCATCTGATCTAATCTTTGGTTTACCTGCATTAAGATAATATCATCACAAAGAAGACTGATTTGAGCAAGGATGCAAAAAATATTTTTCATTGGGATGCAGTAAAAATAATGGGGGGACCTGCATTCCACAGCAGGATCATGCAGAAGGATAGTGTCACTTGCTCTCTGTCTCTTTTTGTATGATTAGACATTCTTTAGGGAATCAAAGAGGAAAATGTGCTTTGAAATCTAGATTCCAGTCTCTCATTAACCGACTGTATGTCTTTGAGTCTGTCTTTTAAGTCAGAAAATCAGGACTCAAAAACGAACTCCACTGCTCACTCCTGTGTGACCTTGATGAAGTCTGAAGATATTAGACTAGACACGTGAGGTCCCTCTACTTCAGACATTGGATGATACAATTAGACTTCTTCCCTAACACCTCTATGTCTTAGTTTGCCCATCTGAAAAATAGAGATAATGTGTGCTTACCTACTTTACAGGGATGCATCAGTGTAACCAGGATCTCTGATTTAGCTCTTATAGAAATGCCCCTCTTCGTGATTATAATTTGGAGTCTTGACTAGGTTATGTTCTGCACCCTCAAAGGCAGTATACATTTTTACAACACCAATGCTTCATTGAAGTAGTTTGTAGATGAGGTAACTGAGGACCATAATGATTAAGTGACTTAACCAAGGACACACCAATGATATGGAAGGGGCAGAGAAGAAAACTGACACTTCAATATGGTGACATTTTTTTACATCAAGATGGGGAGGAAGTGTGGTACAATAGGAAAATTGCTAGACTTGGAATCAGAGACCTGGGTTCCAATCCTAACTTTTCCACTTAGTCAACGAGCACTTATTAGCTGTGTGGGTAAGCCACTCAATTGCTCTGAGTCTCAGTTTGTCAAATAGAGGAGTTGGGCTAGATGACTTCTCCAATCCTTTCCAGTTCTAAATCAATGATCCCATGACAATGCCACCTGCATAAATCATGCAATTCCCCATCCATCTCTTATAGCCACAGTGGCCACAAAAAGAGTTTGACTGTTTATCAGATAACTAGTCAGCAACCACCATGTTTTCCTGGAGAGAGCATTAAGGATCACCACACAGATCACACACATAGCCATTGTCCCTTATATTTTCCATTTTTGGGATTTAGAACTAGGAGTGTTCTTAGAGATTGTTAAATTCAATCTCTCCATTTTTCAGAACAAGAAACTGAATCCCATAGAAATTGAGTGACTTTCCCAAAGTGACCTACATTGTAAGTAACAGAGGATTTGAACCTATGTCCTTTGATGACAAATTCAGTGCTCTTTCTAATCCTCTGTGAAGATGGGTAATTATAATTATAAAGATCAAGTACACAAGAGACTTTATGAGTCAAATCAGAAAAAAAAAACCTGACTTTTTCAAGCTTGACAGATGAAAGCCGAAAAAAAGTCATGAAGGCAACCATAGGGCTAACATAGACTTGTCACTGATTTCTAGCTCACAACCCCTCCTCTTTTTAAGCTTTAGGATGGATAAGGAAGTCCTACTCTATATTTGGGTAGATGAATATGTGATATCATTGTAGGAACACCCTTCCATAGGGCAGATTATAGCTTATTTACATCTTACATCCTGTGTGAGTCATGTCTATATATTTCACAGTTCTGTTTCATACCTCATCATGGCTTGGAGGTCATCCTGAAATCTTGAAAGCACTGAAGCACAAGCTTGGGAAGACTTTACTATATTGGAGAAGCTTCGGGCACAGGCCCAGTGTGAGACTCTGTGCTTTTCATCCAAGAACGAGACTAAATTTGGAAAGACCCACTACCAGTAGGTTGGCCACTTAGTGACGAATTCTTTGGGTATCATACCCATGTATATATACTCAGTTCTCCTTTATACAGTGAATAATAAATGCATGGAATTCATTACTCTAGGGACTTGGATCCTTCATGGTTGGTGCTGGTCAACATTTGGAGCCTAGATGTAGGAAGATGCAAAACAGCAGCACTTTATGAACCTTAACAACTAAATCTGATGATTTTTTCTCAGTCCTTCCCCTACTTGACTTCTTTTCAGCTTTGAAAACTGTTGACCAAACCCCTCCTACTCATTGCTCTTTCCTCCCATGGATTCTGTGACACTGCTCTGTCCTTGTTCCCCTCCTTCTATCTGACCATTGTGAACATCCCTTGAGGCTGCCCTGTGCCCTTTTCCCTTTTCTTGCTACACTCTTCTTGGTGATTTCATCTGCTCCTATGGGTTCAATTCTTCTCTCTATATGGATGATTCTGAAACATTTATGCCCAGATTGACTCTTTCCCTTGAACTTTGGCACAGAATTGGCAAATATTCATAGACATCCAAATTTAGATGTCCTATTGACATCTCAAACTTACCATATCCAAAACAGAACTGATTATCTTCCCCTTAAACACCCCCTACTTTCAAATTTTCTAGTTCTAAGAGAGCACTTCTATCCTTTGAAACATCTTTTATAACCATGGAGTTACCTTGGATTTTTCCTTTCCTTCTCTCCTCCTTATCTATTCAATTGTTGTCTTACTGATTTTAACTCCATATTTCTGTCCCCTTTCTTCCACTTAAATGGCCAGTGCCCTAATTCAGACAGTTTTCAACTCCCCTCTGGACTGTTGCAATAACTTCTCAATTTGTCTTCTTCCTTCCAGTCTTTCCAATTCATCTTCCAAAATAACTGTTAAAATAATTATCAGGCACAGGACATTTCCCTGCACAAAATCTTTCTGTGGATCATCTTGCCCATAGGATTAAAATTCAAACTCAACCTGACATTTAAAGTCCTCCACAATCTGGCTCTGACCTTTCACATTATTCCCTTCATACACTCCATGTCTAAGGCAAACTGGCTTATTAGCTGTTTCCTGAACTTGGCATCCCGTTTCACAAAATCAGAACCACAGAATTGGGGACCTAACCTACCTAGCCATTTAGCTCTATCTATACATGAGAAAAATCCCCAACTGTAACTTACCCAACAAATGGCTGTCCAGTTTCTGCTTGAAGACCCTCAAGGAAGGGCAACCTGTCACTTGTCGAGGAAGTCCATTCTACTTTTGAACAAATCTAATTGTTGTGAATTTTTTTCTGACATTGAGCCTAACTTTTGTCTTTTTCCAACCTTCACATATGGCTCCTAGTCCTGCCCTCTGGGACCAAACAGAACAAATCTAGTCCTTCTCCATCTGTACTTGAGGATAACTATCAGGTACCTCCCTGAGTTACTTCTAGACTAAACATATTCAGTTCCTTCAACAGATCCTTCTAAGATATGAAGTAAAGACCCTTTGCCATTTTGGTTACCCTCCTCTGGATACTGTCTAGTTTATCACTATCCTCCTTCAACTGTGGTGCTCAGAACTGAACACGACACTCCAGATTATGTCTGACAAGGACAGAATATAGTGGATTATTACTTCTCTGTTTCTGGAACCTATGCCCCTCTCAATGTAGCAGAAGATTATATTAACATTTTGTTTTGTTTTTGTTTCCATATCATACTTTTGACTCCTAACAAGCTCACAGTCCATTAAAGCCCCAGAATTTTTTTCCAGAACAACTACTAACCATATTGTAAAATTGATTTTTTGTACCTAACTGCAAGAATTTACATTTATTCCTATTAATTTTATCTTATTAGATTCAGCCTGGTCAAGCCTTATCAAAATCTTTTTGCAATTCTCACTCAGTCATCTCTCATCTCAAAGGTCATCTGCCATGGCTAGAATACATTTCCTCCTCATTCTTATCTTTCTTCAAAGATCAATTCATTTCCTGTCCTAGTCCTGGCTGATCCCCAGATGCTACCTTTCCTCCCAGAATACCCGATATTGCCTGGGTGAAGGAAGCATGGGTTAATTTCATAGATGAACAAACTGATACCCAGAGAGGGGATATGAGTTTGCTTAAGTTCACATACAGTATTAAATAAACAAAATGGAATTTCAGGCTAGGATCTCTGATGCCAAGCATTTCTTCATGGCATCATAGTTCCCTTATGGAAAAGACTGTTCTTCCTTCACTGATACAGTATCATAAGTTTGATAATAAAAGTAATACTAACTACTATTTGTGTGTTAATTTAAAGGTTCCAGAATATTTTATGTATGTCATCTCATTTGATCCCCATAATAACCCTATGAATACTATTATTATCCCCATTTTGTAGATAAGGAAACCAAGGCTTAGAGAAGTTAGATGACTTGCTCAGGGTTACACAACTGGTAATCTTGTCTGAGACAGGATTGGAACTCAGGTTTTCCTGTCTCCAAGCCCAGCACTACCAGTTCAAGTCATTACACCAGTGATGTTCGGTGGCTAACAAAATCTAAATGTTTATTGGGCAGTGAGATAGTACCTCTAGGGGGCAGTGAGATGCAGACTGCCCACCGTGGGGATCCAATCCAGCCCTGATTGAAGCATAGGATTCTGTTCTTGTAACAGTCAGCAGGCGGCTGCTGAGGCTTCCATGGGGACGGCAAGAATGATGGTCTTGTGCATAAATGTAGCCGAGACTACATCTGACTCCTCAGTTATGTTGTTATTGTCGTTTCCTTTCCCCTTCTCCTTCTCTTCCTCTTCCTCCTCCTCCTCTTCCTTCTTTTCCTCCTTTTACTCTTCCTTTTCTTCTTCCTTCTCCTCCTCTTCCTTTTCTTTTTCCTCCTTCTCCTCTTTCTTCTCTTCCTCCTTGTCCTTCTCTTCTTTCTCTTCTTCCTCTTCCTTTCTCTACCAATGCAGATAAATAGCTCTTCCATGACTTATATAGTCTTAAAGAGGTGTCTAGAACCCTCAGGAGTTAAATGATTCATCCAGGGTCACACAACTGGTATGTGACAGAAATGAGACATGAACCCAATCCTTGCTGGCTCTCTGTCCACTGTGGCACATTACCACTCATATAAGAATACATTTTTATATGTAGGAAAGGTCTACTCTGATGAGTAGATTGGCATGGAGGTGATCTGGGTTCTTGAAAGCTGTGCAAAATAAGCGCACACATGATCCACTAAGTTAGAAGGGCCTTGAATACAGGCCTAGCAAGATCTATCATCTGAAGACCTATCTCTACAAAGCAGGTCAATGACTTTTCTAGCTACAGCAACTCATGAACTCACTATTACTGTGAATATATCAGGGGTTAAGTATAGTTGTGTTGTTTCACTAATGGAGAGAGTGCTCCTGATGTAATCATAGTGTTACTGAAGTATCAGAATATGTAGGAAGAATGTCTCAGTGCATTAATGGTCTCATCAATGTACCAATGATACAGATTGTAATCCATCCAAAACTTCTCATCTTGTGTGATTATTGTCTTGTAAGAGCATATGTGAGTAGCATGGGTGTAGAATGATCAACGCTGATCATTTTGTTGGATTTTCAATAAATTGTTCTTTATCACAAGAGAAGGTTCAGTGGGGAAGGAGGAAATATTGAGAAATAATTCTGACTTTTTTAAGCCATAAGTTAAAAATGATCAATTGGGAAAAGCAAAAACCAAAAATTTAAAGAGAAACCAAATATGAAGAGTTTTAGTTCAATCCCTCATTTGTTTACTTCTGCTACTACTACTACTACTACTACTATTACTGCTACTGCTACTACTACTACTACTACTACTGCTACTACTACTACTACTACTACTACTACTACTACTACTACTACTACTACTATGTTTGAATTTGGGGATAAAGAAAAACTACTAAGAAAAGAAAACAAGTTCACATCAGGAATTTATTCAAAAAAGCCAACTCTCAGGTTTAATGAATGCACAATTTGACATGTACTACTGACTCAGAGGAGAGGTGGAGGTCCATGAAATCATGTTAGCTGGTGTGGACAGCAGACACAAGGGACCTCTGTCAAATGGCTAGGGCTTTAAGAACCTAGATTAGGCTGGACAAAAGTTAGAGCCTCTAGATCTCTATGTATTTTGTCTTTTATTTTAGCTCTCTTTTCATTGGAGTAAATCTCTGATATTTCCTGGGGTTCTTCCATTAGTTCCAGAGCCTTTGATTTTGGCATTCTGTATATACTGTAGTCCTGACTCAGTCTGAATTTTTGATTTATACTCACCTACCTGTATGACCATGGGAAAGTCACTGTTGCTTTCTAGACCTTGGTTTTCTCATGTGTGAAATAAGGGAATTGGTCTAGGTGACCTCTAAGGTTTTCCTGGCTTTAAATCTATGCTCCAATGATCCTATTTTCCTCCTAATTCACATCCTACTGCCAACCCCCATTCCCAGGAAGGCATTGCCCTCCCCTGCCTGGTTGTTTGCCTAATTTCCTTCATATAATGACTTATGCTCAGTGTAGGATAGCACTCAAGAGATGTCCTGGAGTGGGTATAGACCCTGATTTCCTTTCCTTTCTGTTTCCATCTCCAATGCTGTACAGTGAGAATGACCCTGGATTTTTACAAGATTGAATTTTAAAAGGATTGTTGGTTTAGCGTGAGGAAACCTGAAAATTCAGTTGACCTGAATCTCCTACTCCCTTAGCATTCTGGTTAATGGAGCTAGATTGTCTAAAGTTTAACAGACATCAGGTTTAAGCCTTGAGGACTAAGAATTTCGTTAGGCCTGTTTTGAGTCTGTTGTTTACACAATCATAACAGTATGCTGCTTAAAAAAAAATTCAAGTTGTTTGCTTGGTAATGTGCAAACAGAAACTCCAATTGATTGAATATTTGATTTTCAATTATTGGCACATTCTATTCAATCAGTGAACAAGAATTTATTAAATGTCTTTTATGTCTAAGACAGACACTGCTTGGTGCTGGAGAACTATTTGTATTTGTATAATAAGTGAATGATAGGCATTGGGACACATCTGTGACCTCTGGATATATGGGTATTATTAAATTTAAAACAAAGCTTATCTCAAGTATTGCTTCCTCTGTTCAGCCTTCTTTGATTTTTCCACAATTTTAGTGATCTCTCCTTCTGAAAATTTTCCTGGAGATCTCTAACCTGATCTCTCTTTGTTCCATTTCACGTCCTACCTTGAATTATACTTATTTGTGTTCATATTTTTTAATTTAATTTTTCAATTAACAAACATTTATTTCTTTCCCATCCTTACCCCCAATTTAAAAGAAAAAAAAAAGGAAAACTAAGTTCATGTAACAGATGTTAACGTCATGACTCCCCAGTAAAATAAAATCTCTTTGAGAGCAGGGGGCTATTTGGTGTTTTCTTTGTATCCCCTGAGACTTGCTCAAGGTAATTGCTTAATAAATATTTGTTCAATTTAATTGTTTTTTTAAATAAGTTATTATATGGCTCTATATTTTCAGATGTATTTATGATAAGTAATTTCCCTAGACGTATTTTGGATCTCAAAAGAAAATGACAAATTACCCTCATTTCTGAAATTCAATATTTTGTGAAACTGAATTAGCAATTTCAAAAATTTAATGATTGGACAACCTCAGATTCTGATCTGGTACAAAATGAGTTGCCTACCAAGTAAAATTCAAACTCCTCCAATTGGCACTCAAGAGATTTGATTGCTGGTGACAGTTTACTTTTCTAATCTTATATGATATTATTTCCTTTCAAATACTCTGTGCTCAAAATGGTATGGTCTTTGCCTTCCCTTTCATCCTTCCCTTCCCTCCTACCTCATTCCTTACATCCCCAGTGTTTTTCACTTTTTTGTCTCTGTATTCTTGCTCACGCTGTTCATTAGGCCTAGAATGTCTTCCTCTTGTGTGTGTGTGTGTGTGTGTGTGTGTGTGTTTTGCTCACCGAATCCCTAACTAAACTCCAAATCAATTAAAATGTCATCTCTTACATGAATTTTTTCCCCAATCTCTACAAATTGTAATGAGCTTCCCCCTCCGATTTCACATAGAAATTTGCTTTCCACCTCACATTTATTATGTACATTTGTTAGATTTATCAGTGTTTGTGATTTACCCTTCAATGAAAAGCAATCCTTCGATGTCTTATCGTGGTACAGAAATGACCTTGGGCTTACTATGACCATGCTGATTTTTTCACAAGGTATGGTAGGTTCTATCACATTAATAGCATCCCTGCAGATCAACTGCTTGCTGAGGGCCAACTCAGCGATGTACAGAAAGGCTTGTTGTCAGTAGGTTGGCCACTTGATGAGGAATTATTTGGGCATGACTGCACACAGGAAGGGTTTAGTATGTTTGTTGAACTGCTGAACCCCAAATCTGGTTGTAATCAGGAAAGCCAAGAAAAGGTGTCATATCATTTGACTTAAAGAATTATGGCTTTTCAGAAAATTCATTGGTAGCAAGACACTTGTTCCAGGAGGATACATTCTTTGAAACTTTGAACATGGCCACCATCTATAAAATTGGACAAATCTCATTCAAACTGTTCATTAGGATCAGAGACTTTGAGTCTCTGAGGATTGGAAGGCACCTCAGTGAACACCTAGACTAGTCTGTACCAGCTCATACTATTGTCATCTCCTGTGGGAAACTTCCTGATTCCCCCTTAGCTATTATTGTATACTCTCTTCTCCTCAAATCACTTATAGGCTAGATTCCTCCTCCTCCCTCCAAGTCCCCCCCTCCCCTTACTCCCAGCATGTGAGCTCCTTGGAGGACATGATTATATTTGGTTTTGTCTTTCTACCCCTGGTACCTAGTGCAGTACCCATTCATTAATCAATAAATATTTATTAAGTGCTTTCAGTGTGCTAAGTGCTGGGAATACAAAAAGAGGCAAAAGACAGTCCCTGCTCTCAAGGAGTTTCCAATTTAATGGATTATAATGGATTACCTTACAATTTACAGGCATTTAATAAGTGCTTGTCGGATTGCAATGATTTCTCTTGTTTGATAATATTTCAGCTGTTCTCTTTCCTGGGGTTGGACTTCTCCCATGTAACTCTATGCTCTCAGGGGGACTTAGATCTTCAAATGCTTATGACTTGAAGGACTAATGAGCAAAAGGAAATCAGCCTCACACAGTTTAACCTCCTGTATTTCAAATGACAGTCCTCGGGGTCCTTCCTTCACATTTAATCCCTAGTAAGCTATTTGATAATTTCCCAATGACAGTTAAATGGAGTCTTATCGTTAAAACGGTTACCCAATTTGTTTCCAACAATACGTGCTTAAAGAAACTCTTGATTAGGAGACAGCAGGTGAAGCTTCTCCAGGAATCTCCTGGGGGTGGCATGCAAATGAGGTGACTGGGAAGGCACACAAACACTCACACACACACACACATACACACACACACACTCTGAGGAGATGTGTCAAAAAATGAATTGTATGTGTGTGTCCAAAGAGCAAGGACCATTTCCGAAGATCTTTTATAGTTAATGAAAACTCAGGCAACAGATGACATTTACTCTGCTAAATGTTGATGATTAAGAAGGAAAAGGTTACACTCTGCTTCTCTCCAGGAGAGCACAGAGACGGGGGTCAAGCCCAGCATCTCAACGGAAAAGAATTGCCTGTTTTTGAACAGCCAAAGGCCTACTCCTGGCATTGTTGTATTTTTCTCCTGATAATGGTAATTACTCCATTCCCCACCCCCTCCATGTGTTACCTTTTCCTTCTCTTCCCTTACCCCACCACTATCTCCATCCCTCCCTTGGTGGGTTGCCAGCAGCCTGTAATTAAAGTGTTTTCTGGAGAGAACATCTCAGTGTACTGCCCATTGTGAATTATGTCCTTGGCTCTTGACTACAGTAATTGAAAAGAAAAGAAACAAAATGAGACCTCTCCAATTTGGACCTCTTTCTGCACCCGCTGCCCTGGTGACAAATACCCTGTCAAATATCACACAGGGAAGCAAAGATTTTGTTTCTGGCCTTGGGAATTGGGATGGAGAACATAAAGAAAACTAAGGCCTCCACTCCCACCCTGTTACCTTAAGTATTAACTTTGAATTGCAATTATTTCTGCTTGATGAAAAAGAAATTCTCTTCAAATAAAGCTTTTTTAAAATTAATAAATTAAGTGTTTTAAATGAGAACCTTAGATGTAATGAGACATTTATCGAATGCCAAACTATCACTTAGATATGTATTCGAGGGTTTAGCGTCAATGTAATTCTATTAGAAACTGTTATTGCTAAGTAAATCAGTACTGAATAACATCAGACAGATCAGGCGTGACATTTCACCCAACTCGAAATTGGTAAATTTAGGAGAGAATGCTGATTTTGACTGGCAGAAATGCAGCAGCTTCCCCCCACCCCCCACACACATTCCCCTGATGCTGTGGAACAAAATCGAAAAATGTAATGGTTTTATAAAAGAGAGGGCACTTGATTGGTTTGTGTTTTTTTTTTTTCCTACCAAGTCAGCCAGCCTCACAGAGGGAGAACAATTTTATTAACAAACCCTATTCCCAACAATGCTGCTTCTATAAAATACACTCACAGACACACACACTTGGAAGTGAATAAAAGAGTCATGTTGGCTTCTGTTCCGCAATAAACATGGGAAAAGAAATCAATGTTTGCTTAATGGAAACCTTAATTCAAATTTCTAATTGGACGTAATGAACAAAGGGGAATGAACTAAAATGCCAGAAAATTATAAACAGTACAGTATTCTTTTAACGAATGCACGATTATTACCTTATTGTGTCTGAATTACGTGATTCTGACTCCAGGCACAGTGATCTTTCATCTACCCCGTGGTGGTAATACCATTTGGGGCTTAAAAAAAAATCTGACTATAAATTCCATTGTTAAATGAACCAACACCATTTTCAGGAACTTTTATTATTTGGCATGATTAAGAGATGAGACTGTTCTAAATGGATGATTTTTTCTGAGAAGCAGAAACTAACCATATATAACATACATGAAAGTTTAATTTGTAAACAATTAAGATACAATAAATTCAACTCAACAAATGTTTATTAAGCAGCTATTATATTCAGAGTGCTACCCAAGGTGGTAGGGGTACCAAGATAAAAAATCAACACAGTCCTTATCCTTAAATCCTACAGGAAGTTTCAATAGAAAAATGAAATTAACACACACACATGCGCGCACACACACACACATACGCACGTGCGCACACCCCAGAATTTCTATGTTCTAATAAGTGCTGCACCTTTGAAATCCTTCGTAGCCAGTAAAACAAAGCTTAGATTGCTCAAACACTGTGCTGGGGAGACAGTGAAGTGCTGTGGGCAGCGTTGGGTTTACAATGAGAAGAGATTTCCAAGGTCTGGCTTTGCCCCTTCCTGATTGTGTGACCCCAAGCTCTTAATGTCTTTGTAGGTTCCCCATCTGAAAAATGTCGGAGTTTACTAGATGACCTTTAAGATCTGTTCTGCCTCTCAGTCTATGATTCCATGATCTGATGTTGCCTTTAGAACCTACGACACATTCTTCTGAATATCTCCAATTGGTGGCAAATCCTTTTCATTTGAGTGCGAGCTTCATTTTTGTAAGTAGCCAAAAGTAGTTCTGACTTAAGTTCGAAGCAAATAGGTATTAAAATAACTTATACTTATGTAGAATTTCATAATTGATAAACCACCTCCATTTCCTGGTCTTTCTATCACTACTAGCACCTTCTCTCTGAGATTACCTTTGTACCTCTATGGACACAGGTGTTTCTGTTTTCTTCCCTATTGCAATGCTATTTCCATGGTTTTGCCTCTCTTTTTGTTCCCCATGATTAGCACAGTTTCTTGTATCTGAATAAATTGGGGATTATCTTTAATCTATCATTTATGTATATGTGTGTATGTATATCCCTACATACACATATATGGGTATCTGTCTATCTATCTTACTTATGCATAGGTTTGCATAGATTGCATGTTGTCTTCTCCATTAGAGTGTGCGATTTTTGAGGACAGGGACAGTATCCACCTTTCTTTAGTTTCCCAGTGCTCAGCATAGTGTCCGACATGTTGCTGATCCGTCATTCAGTTGTGTCTGACTCTTCCTACCCCATTATGCACTCTGTGATTCAGTTATGCTGACCTATTTGTGGTTCCTTTAACATGGCATTCCATCTCTAATCTCTGTGCTTCTATACTGGCTGTAGCCCATGCCTGAAATGCTCTCCTACTTTATTTTCCCTGGCTTCTTTCAAGACTCAGCTCAAATTCCACCTTCTGTGGGAGATCTTTCCCTCAGCTGCTAGCTAGTGCCCTCTCCTTCCATATTATGAGTCTGTATATAGCTTGTATATGCCTAGGTACTTACAGGTTGTGTCTTTCATTAGGATGTGAGCTCCCTGAGGACAGGGATATTACATGAAAAAAACAAACAGGCACAATACATATATGTATATATAGACACTCATGTATAGACACACATACATATACAGACATATATATTTTTGTATACACACACTTATTACTATGACTGGCATATAGTAAGTGCTTACTAAATGCTTTTTGCTTGACTTACTGAAAGTTGCAAAAAGACAGAGTTGGAGTTACTAGAATGGTATGGCTCAGAAAAGAATGGGCTTCTCTTCTCTTGAAGTTTTTGAGTAAAGAATAGATAAAAACCTATTGGGAATATTGATGGGAAATTCAAATTCAAGTATGAGGTACGCTGGATGAATTTTGAGGCCCCTTCCAACTCCTGGATTCTGGGATTCTCATTTTGTAGATTAAGTAAACTGAGACTTGGTAAGAAAGTCACACTGTTACACATCTTGTAAGTGGCCGAGTTGGGATTTGAATCTAGGTGTGCTGACTCAACATTTGATTTTTTTTTTACCTACACCATAAAGCTTAAATGGTGAGGCTTAGGCATTGTTTAAATGTTGAAAGTACAAGAGGTGGCTAGGTGGCGCAGTGAGTAAAAGCCCCGGTCCCAGAGTCAGGAGGACCTGAGTTCAAATCCAGCCTCAGACAAAACTAGCCGTGTAACCTTGGACAAGTTACTTAACCCCAATTGCCCTCCAAAAAAGGCACAAAATAAAAATAAATAAATAAATAAAAATGAAAGTGCTTTCTCTCCTTTGGGGAGGCCAGGTGGTGCAGTGAGTAAGAGCCCAGCCCAGTGTCAGGAGATCTGGGATAGATTCCAGCCTCAGATACTTGACACCCACACAAAATAACTGCCTGTGTAACCTTGAGCAAGTTACTTAACCCCAATTGCTTATAAAAAATAAAAAAGAAAGTACAAAAGTGTGAGTTACTTTGTGTTTGGACCAGAAAAAGTAGCATTTTTTTTTGTCCATTCAGGCCTCCGATTGCAATAGCAATTTCTAGCTTATTGAATTGAATAAGAAAATCTGACTGGCAACGTTGACCTGGGAGCCAAAAAATCAGTTAGGGCATATTTAGGGTGGATATAACATAAATGTTTTTTGAAAGCTCTTTGTGAGTCTGGCTTTCCAGTGTTTTGTTTTGACCAGATTTAGGTTAACATCATAATGTTAGATATACATGTAGTCTTCTGGAATTACTACATTTCCTTAACGAGACATACAGCTTCTCAAAAGACATCACACTAGTAGTTCACATAGGGAAACACCAAGTCGATAAAGGATGTGTATTGCTTATACCAGTTTGAGTTAATGTGTCAGTATGTGCCTTGTGGACAAGAAGTAAAGAGGAATACTGAACTGAGTCTAGAAGTGATTAGGAGGGAGAGAAGAGGATGAATTTGCATTTATAAAATCACAAAATTCTTTCAATGATTATAAGATTCTCCCTGACACAAAAGCCCATCTTTGAAAAAAACCTATATTGTCTCATTTTTGAATGAATAGAAACATTTATTATGTATTTCCCATGTGAAAATCACTGGGTTCAATGAAGGGGATACAAATAGGAAAGGAGATTCTCCGCTCTCAGGGAGCTCACATTCTAATGGTGGGAATGAGGAGGGGGGAGGGACAACACATATGGGTGGTTTCAAGTCAGATGGAGAGACTTCTTGGCTTCTTAGAGTGGGTACAACAATAAAGCAGATGGTGGTGCACCTTCTTTAATATCAGTCTCACTAATTTTTTAGTTTGTTGTTATCATGCTGTAGGAGAGTGAGTCATAGAACACCGATCTCTGAAGAATCCAGGTTATGGTGTCCAAATGGAAATATGTGTGGTGGGTGTATAGAGGCTGCAACATTTTACTAATGATGACTCGTATGTAAGAAGCTGAATTAGAGGAAAGAGGTGGACTGGTCAAGTAACATGGATGAGGAATAATAAATAGATAGTCCAAGTATTGACACTGGTGCCTGGGAGGAAGACCTTCAGCTCATTGGGTAGGTCTTCTGTGGAGCTTTTATGGAAAGACATGGGCAAGGGGCATAAAGGATAAGAAGACACGAGGGGGTTGTGATTGACACTGGTAGAGGGAATGATGAATCTGTGATAACATAGGTCCATGGAAGAACTGAAATGTCAAGTTTCCCACATTACCACATCATCAACTATCTTAAGTATCTTAAGTTATTGTGAACTTTAGACTTTTCCCCCCAGCTGAGTGTTTTGGTTATCTCAAATCAGAAGTATTAGTCATACTCCATCTTCCTTGATACTCTTTCTAATTAAGAATCAAGATTCCTTACATAGATGGGGTTTATTTAATACTCTCAACACCCCATAAAAAGTAGAAAGAGGCAGTTATAACTATCCCCATTATATTGATGGTAAAACTGAGGCAAAGTCAAACCATTAGGTCAAGATCTCACATTTTCTGCATAGTAAGAAAGAAGTCAGATTTTTTGACTTTCATCATTGTGGTCTTTCCAATAGAAAATCTGGCATTTCTCAAGGAATTTATGATCGTTACATAGGCAGCCAAGCCACCTGGTCAAAAGTACTCTCACTGAAATGCAAATGAGAAGTTTCTAACTTGGGTCTTAGCATATAGATGAAAAGAAAATTTCTTCGGCTGTGTTTTATATTGGCTACAGATCAGATAGTGTGTTACACCAAGTTGTGTGTCTTAGATATATGACCTCTCCTTCCATAAAAACTTGATCAGAGAGCAGTATGTTTGTTATTGGACATGAAGTAAATGAAAGAGATTTGTGTTTCCCTGGCAGGAAACTCTCTACTGAAACACCATTGTAGGAGTGAAGACATGAGGGTCTGTGAACTATTGGAGTGAAATCATTTGCAACTTGGGTTATCTTTCGGGTATTTGATGATTTAGTTTGCAGAATGTGCTTAATTGAGGGCCAGGGACCCTCAAGGTGGAAAGGATAAACCATAATGTAGTAGAAAGGGCACTGAATCCAGTCAGGAGCAAAGTGGTAGAAAAGAGTACTGGATTGGGGGTCTGAGGATCCAGGTCCCTGCTTTGCCATTGGCCATCTGTGCAACTTAGGACAAGTCACTTAGCTTCACCTGGCTTTGGTTTTCTCTGGTGCAGAATGACCTCTAAGGTCAATTCCCCTATTTTAGAGAAAATGGATTAGAGATTGAGGGTCTACTTGTAACTCTGCCTCATGGTGGCACTTCCTCTGCTCTAGGCCTCAGTTTCGTTATCTCTAAAATGAGGGAATTGTTGAGTTTCTTCTTGCTCCAAGATCCTATGATTTGTGAATATGAGCTGTGGGCAAATAGGAGGACAGAATGAAGTCACTGGCGACCTGTTTTAGGAATGAATGACCATAAGGGAAGAAAGGATTAGCAGTCCTGGCTTCTTTCTCTGACTAACCCTGCTGGAGACTTCTCTAAAACCATGGGGCTTCAGAGCTGTGATTTTGCCCTAAAATCTGTCCCAGATCAACAACTTCTGAGACAACAGAATCCTAGTTAGATTGCTTTCCTTGAAGTAGCTTGTGTTTCACAACAAAATGGATTTCTTAGTGCTCCTGTAATCAGTAGCAAGTGGAAAAAAACCACACACAATTACATTGGGTAGCAGTTTCTTGGAAGTAAGTTCAAAGGTTTTAAAAACTTGGATATATTATTAACTGACATATGAGTTCTCAAAACAGGTTTAGAAATCTCAGAACTCTCTATTTTTAAATGGCTAATTTAAACATTTCTAGTTGCCAAGGCCCATCAGGAAAAAAATTGATTTTAGACTTGTAATTTCTTTAAGGCTAATCTTTAATTTAAAGTGAAACTGATAAATCTACTAGAATTAAACAACATTAGTAGATAATGGTTTTGATCTTTTTCCAAGAAAAATAATTTATAGCTACAGATTTGTTATGTTACTAATTAGTTATTGCTCTAGCAAGCACACTACTCAGAAGGATGAAGGGAAAATACCAAACTGTACTGACAACAGCATGAGGGACAAGGGGAGAAGGGGGAATGAGAGTGAAAGAAGGAAAGAACAAGAAAAGGAGAGATAAATGGATTAGGAATCGGGAGGAAGGGATGGAGAGAGACAAAGGAAAGAAGGAGACAGAGATGGAGAAGAGAGGGGAAGAAAGAAGAGGTAGGGAGAGAGAAAGAAGGAAAAAGGAGAGTGGAGGAGAGGAAGGAAATTAGAAAGAGAATGAAACAGCAAGTAGGAGAAAGACAGAAGTGAGAGTGACAGGTGGAGAAAGACAGAAGAAGAGAGAAGGAAGGGAAGAAGAGACAGAAGGTAGGTTGGAAGGAGAGAATAAGAGATGGGGAAGAGAGAAAATGAGGGGTGACAGGAAGGGAAGGAAAGCAGTTGGGAAGGGAGGGAGGGGTGGAGAGATAGAGAAAGAGGGGGGCAGTTTTAATTTGGTCTTTGATCCCCTTATCTCACCTCACTTAAATTAAGAGCAGCTTACAAGGGGTGAACATCTACTTTGCAATTTGGAGCTAATGCTTTCCCAGAAAATGTTTTCTTTGCTCCCCTAAATTATTGATTGGCCTATTAAAAGGTCTAAAATGAAACTTTAATTAGTTGTTAGAGGCTTCACAAAGTATGACCTACTGGAACAAGGGGATAGAGTTGATGTAGAACTGTCTGACTAATTGAAGAGAGAATGAAATGCATAAGAGAGCAGAAAGTTAATATCCATGGAGAACATTTACACAACTTCTGCAGAGTAGATTTTGAGCAGTGATAGCACCAAAAAGAATGGAGAGAGCCAGGGTGGTAGGGCAATCATTTGCTGGCAGTCAGGATAAAGGTCTCAGGCCTCTGATAAACCATGGTGGTGATATTAATCCTAACTGGGATTGAGAGGCAGCATAGGACAAAGTATACTGACTCTGGAGTCAGAATACCTGACTTTAATTAGATAAGTCACTTAAATTCTTTGGGCTTCAGATAACTCAAATGTAAAAAGAAAAAAAAAGAGGGGGGCTGGAATAGTAAAGAACATTAATACCAAACCATCTCCTTCTAATAGTAGGCCCACTTCCCTTAGGATTGAGTCAGAATCTGCATACAATTGGTGCTTAATAAATGTTTATGGAATTGAATTAATGGAATCCATCAAAGCAAGAGTAAGTAAGACAGAGTCAGGAACTAAAAGGGCTTCAGCTTACTCTAAGGTCAGTGTATTGGGGCTCATTAGGTCAAAGATCCAAAACAAACCAAAAGTTTAGGAATCAGTTGGCCACAAAGGGGGTCAAGGAGCTAGTCACCATGGTCAAGAGCAGGTTATGGGAATGAGGAGGTAAGGAGGTCAGCAATTTGGAAAGGAATAATCAAATCTCAAAAGGCAATATAGCATCATGGATAGAGAGCTGCTCTCAGCTTTCAAGTTCAAAGTCAAGCTTTGATATATACTAGCTTTGTGACCCTAGGTGTGTAATTATCTTCTCAGTGTCTTATGCAATTTTCTAGAACTCTAAGCCTAAGAACTGTAACAAATGTACATTGGTTGAAGAAGTTTCCTCCCTTGAGATGTCTCTGTTCCTTACACTGAAATCATAGGCCTGGACAAATGTAAAGAAAAACAAACAGGTTTTAGTGGTTAAGGCAAGAAAGGGACCAGAATCCAGGTAAGAAATAACACTGCCAACAGCTTTACTCTAGGATAGGCTGTATGTACTTTGCTTTCTCTGATCTCTGATTCCTTTTGGGAAGTGGTGGACCTGTAGCTGAAGCTCCATGAGGAAGACAAAGAGAATCAGGCACTTGCCAGGTAGACCTTGACCCTGACTGGACCAGCAACAGTACAGGGAGCCTCTTGTACCATCTTGCATGATACTTTTGTGCCATAGAACAAGGATACCACTAGAACTAGGCATCAGCTTATCAGACTGAGGTTGGAAACAAAATTTGGGAGATGAGATGAGGCAGAAGCTGCAAATAGGATGAGGCTGGAAAGGCTCTCGATCAGAGTAAAGTTGTCATCTAAAGTCAGAGACTCAGAGCCAGGAGTCTGGGGGATGTCAATCAACCAATTAGTCAACAAGAACTTGTTAAGAATCTAGTATATGCCAGACAATGTGGTAGGCAGTGGGGATACAAAGACAAAAAATGAAAATAATTCCTGTATTAATTAGTTTATAATCTAGGCTGGGGAGACTCTCTGTCTCTCTCTCTCTGTCTCTCTCTGTCTCTGTCTCTCTCTGTCTCTGTCTGTCTGTCTGTCTGTCTGTCTCCCTCTCTCTTTCTCTCTCTCTCTCTCTGTCTCTCTCTGTCTCTCCTCTCTCTCTTTCTCTCTCTCTCTCTCTCTCTCTCTCTCTC
>NW_027185698.1:24015946-24026543 GCF_028583685.1 Petaurus breviceps papuanus | reverse complement strand
GGGAGGGAGGGAGGGAGAAGGAGAGGGAGAGAATACCTTCAAGCTATTATCAAGCATTTGTACCTTAGAATGAAAGACAGATGGCAAACAGCCCTCAGACAAGAAGATCTGGAAGAGCAGGGGGCACTGGGTACCTGAGGCTGGTAGAAGGAATGAATGGCCCTACCAAGGAAAAAGCCAGTGAAAAGGAGGCAGGAGTCCCTGAGCTTCCCCTTGTTTAGGATTTTGCCTTTGGGGCTGGACTTGATTCTACTTAATCTCAGCAGAGCTTGTCACACTGCCTTTCACAGTTATTTTATAAATCTCTTCACACACATTACAAGTCAATGAATAACTGAAATAAGCAAGCTGGATTTTCTTTTTGGTTCTTTGTTAATTATTATGGTTCCACTAGAGCCATCACTGTGTGATCAAATGCGGATACAAAATATCTGTGAGCTTGTCATTAGAGGGAGAAATTATGATCTCTAACAGTATCATGGGAGTTAAATGTATTCCTATCATGAAACATGTTAAATATTGAACCAGCCTTTCCTTATGCACATACTCAGCTCCAAAAACAAGTCAGGTACTTTGATAAGCTTGCATTAAAAAGGCAACTGGAGCTTGGATCAAAGGATTTAGAGCCGAAAGGCCTCTTAAAGATCATCTACTCCAATCCTATCTGTCATTTTATTGAGGCATGAAGTCACATGGGAAAGAGCCAGGATTCGGCCCTGACCAGGTCTAGGGTTCTGTGATTCTCTGGAACCTTTTAGGACACTGCCATCACTTTTAGCCTATCACTGACCTTTGAATGATGCTGTTGAGTGGGAGTGTTTTCTACCTAGTGGTGTTTGAATTAAAACCCTTTAGCGTCTGAAAAAGATTGCTAAGCTCTCACAAGTTCCCATTTTCATTCTCACAAATTCCTTTACATGCTACTTTAACTGGCACACACTCCAGGCATGTTGGGTTCACTGTTGTTAGTCAAAGCACATATTATAAGAGTGTAAATTTGGAGACAGAAGGGACTCATCCATCCTTTACTACCCTCTTCCTTTGAAGGTCAGGGACGTTAAATGATGGGTCACAAACATAGTATGTGGCTTTAATCCAGCTCCTCTGACTCTGAATCTCATTCTCTTTTCACTGAATCATGTTGTCTCCTGATAGATGTTTATTGAGCACTTAGAAGTAAACATTTATTAAGCACCTACTATGTGCTGGGCATTATGGTAAACACTGGAAATGCAAAAAGGGTAAAAGACAGTCCTTGTTCTTGAGGACTTCCCAGTTTAATCTGAGAGAGACAACCTGCTAGCAATTTGTACACTCAAGCTATATACAGCATATACATTCTCTGTAAGTTTATGAAATCCTTGGAGAGTCAGGGTACATTGTGGTGAAATATAAACATTGCAATAACAGTACATTGAGGTGTAATGAAAAGAGCACTGGTTTGGCTGGCATCAGAAGACCTAGGTTTAAATCCTGACTCTTCTGTGTGGACCAATCAATTCACTGCTCTGGACTTCTGTCCTTGTCTACAAAACCAAAACTCTAACTAAATGGTTTCTAAGGTTCTCTTAAAGTCCTGAGTTAAGTCCTTGGTTAAGTCCTCTTTTTAAGTCCTGAGTTAGGGAACAGAAAGAACAAGAATATAAAAGATTAATTCAATACTTTAGAGTAACTGAGTCTAAAGGACTTCTAGAGCATTTTTAGGAAAATATGTGCATCATTTCTATAGTATATGAGTTGGGACTTCTCTTGGCTTAATAACATCACTGACAACATCTGACTAATTGTCAGAAGAGTGATGCAGAATCAAAATGGTAGGGTTGGAAAAGGCTCCTTGGTGGCATTGGGTGAGAAGACCAGGTTTCGTTTACTTTTTGATTAACTTTCTGGTCACATGACTGAAGATAGATGGTATGGAGGATAGAGTGCTGGGTCTGTAGTCAGGAAAACCTGAGTTCAAATCCGACTTAAGACTCTTACTAGCAGTGTGATCCCGAACAAGTCACTTAACCTGTGTGCCTCAGTTTCCTCATCAGTAAAAGGAGGATAATACTAGTACCCACCTTGCTAGGAAAATCAAATGAGATAATAATTGTAAAGTGCTTAACCCTGTGCCTGACACAGAGTAGATACTAAATAAATGTTAACTATTATTACAGTCATTCAACTACTGTGAGTTTCAACTTGCTTATCTGTGAAATGGGTATAATAAGACTTTTATTACCTACCTCAGAGGGTTTTTTTGAGGAAAGTGCTGTGTAAATTAGAAAGTAACATGTAATTGTTAATTACTACTATAGTTATTAAGACCTATAATTATAAAAATCTTAAATAAATAATTTCTTCCCTTTGGGCCATTAGAGTACTCCTCTGTAAAATACAGTTAGAAATTCTTAACTCTTTTGTATGTCCTGGACCTCTTGGGCAGTCTGGGGAACCCTGTGGACCACTTCTCAGAATAATGTCTTTAAATGGGTAAAATGAAACCCACAGATTACAAAGGGAACCTATTGAAGTAGTTATCAAAATGTTTTTCTCATTCAGCATAATTGACCCCCACAAATCTATTCATGGACTGTGAAGGTTAAGAACCCCTGCACTACAAGATTTCTGTGATTATCTATGATTTTTTTTTTGACCCTTAGGTCAGTTGATAGGAGTAATCTGACATGTGACCTGTGCATCGAAGGATGGCTAGGATTTGGCCAGCAGAAATAAGGAAAAGCACATTCTAGGTGGGGAAATGCAATATATAAAGAGAGAGATGGGAAAGGTCAAGATGTTTATAGGGTGATAATTCTTCCATTTCAATCTATCTGTTTGCAATTTATTTTCTACACAGCTGCCAAATTGAAGTTCCTAAAACATAGGTCTGACCATATCACTCTCTTGATGAAGAGGCTTCATATCTTCCTATTGCCTCTAGGATGAAATAATTTCTTATGTTTGGCATTTAAAGCCCTTCACAATCTGGTTCTTTCTTTTAGTTCCAGGCTAATTACGATTTACTCAACTCACCCATTCTAGATTCCAGTGAAAATGACCTTCGGGCTGTTCCCTATATATGGCATTCCATTTCCTATCTTTGGGGTTTGGCATAAACTATTTCCCATACCTAGAATGTTCTGTAACATTTCTTTGCAACACTCATTCTTCTCAAGGTTTAACTTAAGTGTCACTTAAAAGAAGCAGACTTTCTTGATTTTCCCATTTGTTAGTGCTTTCCAACCTATAATTGCTATTTATATGGTATTCGTGTGTGTGTGTGTGTGTGTATGTGTGTGTGGTTTCCCACCATTAAATGTAAGTTTCTTGAGGACAGGGACTGTTTCATTTTTATCTTCATATCTCCAACACAGTTATTTACCAGTCCATACATAGTAGGTGGTTAAAAATGTTTGTTGAAACTGAATTGAATATCATAGAATGTCAGTGCTGATAGAGACCTCAGATTTCATCTTCTCTAATTCCTCTCAACCCAATGCTCCTTCTGTCACATCATAAGCTCGTTAGTTCTTCACGATTTATTTTTTTTGTTTAATAAACACTGCATTGATGAATTTTTCCTCTTTGCTCCTTCCCCCATTCCCATTGCTTTCTTGGTAATGGAAAAGTCTTAGCCACCATATTTCTTCATATAGGATGCATAGAATTCATTGTCATTAGACTTGGAAAATCTCAGGTGGGAAAATTATTTATGAGCCAACATGTACATGGACTGTTACAGATAATGAAAGCAGCAAGGATGTAGCAGCTACTTTCTAAATTGATGTTCCACCTCAAGCTAGCTTTACAAAGTATAAAATGTCCCATTGAATACATTTTCTACTTTTCATTTGGTTAACTTATCACTATATTTGGGTAGTTAGGTGGTTCACTAGCCTTGGTGTCAGGAAGACTTGAGTTCAAATCCAGCCTTGGATGCTTAACAGAAAAAAACTAGCTGTGTGACCTTGGACAAGTCACTTAACCCCAATTGCCCTACCTTCCTCCCTCCAAAAAAAAAAAGCACAAAAAAACCCCAAAACAAACCCAAACTTATCACTATATTGGCATAATCTGAGACTATGTATATCATGTCATTCTCATTTGGGAAAAGGGTTCATGTTAGATTGAGATGGGTTTGGAGTATGATGAAGAGAGCATACAGGTAGCAGGGAGACACCTGCCGTGGCTCTTACTTAGCCAGATTTGAGGGGACTCTGCATTGGATGTGTGTTGAAAGTCAGGTGATTGTTACAAAAAATAATTTAATGTTTCTCAGGACTGAAATCCTCCTGGGAAAAATCTACTCTTCTGCAGAAAGATTCATGAAAGACATTGGAACATGAAGCTCAACGAATTCAGCGATCAGAGGAACTTTGTGCTGAGGGACATGGGAGTATTCAGTATATGTGAATGCTGCAATGTACTATTTGACTGTCAAACATTTATAAATATTTATGCTTAATAAAACTGATGTAACCGGATAGTTTTGTTAACTTGGGGGAAAGCATTTTGTGCGCCTTTCACTAAATCAATTTTGAATAACTTGGCACTGTGTCTGCATTTTTAAGGTGTCAATTTGCACTCATGTTATAATGCAATTTCACCCAAACTCTGGGGTATATAATTTGTTGCAGTGCTTCAGAAGAACAAAAGGAGGAAAGAAAAGGCAAAAGAAGAATGGGAAGTTATGTTTCCTCTGACACATTCACCAGTGATTATGCACTGGGGTCTAGATTCTAAGTGGGCCAGATTCTTAAAAAGTCCTATAAATGAATTTTCCTACAGGATAAACTGTGTTGTTTATGAAAAGGGTGACAAAAATAATTCAAAAGATAGAAAAAAGAAAGAAGAAAAGGAAGGAAGGAAGAAAGAACAGAGAAGCCATAGTGGGTAGAGACTCTCTTCAGAAAATTATATGTGTTGTTTTGCATTGCATATTGTCCAGCAGGTCAATCTCATATAAATGACTTTATTCTTCTTTTGATTAGGAAGTCAGGACCTGGTTGATAACCAAGCTCCATTTTAGAAATAGTTAACAGTTTTTTTAAAGTTGTTTCTTGATTGGCAATAAAATAGAAGTGGCATTGGTGACTGAAATCAGTAGATCATCTTCTACATAATTTAGACACATGGACCTACTCCCTAACACCTAGGAACCTATATTAGCCTCTAATCAGCTGGACAGTGAGGAACACTACCAGATGTGTGCCATGATCTTAGCAGAAAGTTCCTCCATTCCTATCCTGTTGTGAAGTCTTTCCCCTGCCAACCATGATTATCACCCTCAACCTTCAAGGTGGAAGGGACGCCCACATTCTAAGCACTTACCTCTCCTAGAGGTGATTATCCATTTGCCATCCTGTACACCTGAGTTGAATCCATGACCTTGTTCTCTTGCCATCTAGGCCATGAGGGCATTTCTTATCACAGGGGCACCTAATACCCACAGCCTTGCTACTCTGAGAGATCTTAACCTTGCCCCCATCCTGTTTCACCAAGATTCTCTCCCACTATGAATAGGAAGGCAGATCCAAACTAGGATGATGGCTTACCAAATGGAGGGTGGGATGGAAAATAAGTCCAAGGGTTGTGTTTAAGTGACTATACTTTTATGTCAATGGTCCTTAAACCACAGATGGGCCATGGATAGATATCTAAAACAAACAAAAAAATAGAAATCCTTTTGTTTCTGGCACAAAATAGTCATTTATTTATTATATTTATTTGAATATATTATTTCATTAACAGGAGATCAAAAAGCAGCATCTGACTTTATCTTATCTTGGGTTGGTCATTTTGTGCATGTGCACACGAGTGATGAGAAGTGGGAGGGAGTGTGATAATTGGTCCATGAGGATCCTTGGTGGTAGCAAGTAGTCCACAGACTGATGAAGTGTGAGAACCACCAGATTAAATGGGTTTATTGGCTCTCGATCTGAAGCTATCCACAAGCTAGATAATGCTATAATAAGTGCATTTAATTCCCTCTTAATCAGACACATAGTACTCTGGGAAAGTGGGCAGGAGGTAATGTCTGCCAGAATCTGCCACAAGAGTGGACGGAGGCAAGAAGTTTTCCCTGAAGAAGTAATTAGGGAAGGCAAGTACCTGGTGCTGTAGAGCAGAAAGCTCTAATTTAAAAGTGAATGTTCTTACTGGGTTTGATGGTTCAGAAGTTTCATGGTTGACTGCAGGCAGGGTAGTTAAAATCTTACAGCCACTTGATTGGAATATCAGTTTTTGCTTTGAAATCTCAGAAAATGAGGAACTAAGATAAACATAAACTTAGAAAATGTTTTTAGGGGAATCAAGATGATTAAAGGAAATTCACAGCCCTTAACTTTAGCATTACCCAATCAAATCCAGGCTTGCATGATTCAAAGGATTTTATAGCTGGAAGGGACCTCAGAGATCATTTAGTTCAACATTCTCATTTTACAAATGAAGGAACTGAGGCCAGGATTAGTGAAGTGTGCCAAGGACACACAATCAGATACTTCCAGAGCTGGTGCTAGTACTTAAATCCATCAACTCTTAATCTGACGCTCTTTCTATTACACTGCAATGGTACTGGCATGGTAATGGTTCTTTTGTGACTTCTAATAAATGGATTTGTGGCATAGTATTTATTTCAAGTAAGTATTTTTTGCCAGAATTACTGTAACACTTGTAGTCCTTGCCATATTGTGCATTCACTGAAACTTGAACTCAAATGGATTCAACTTCCTGCTAATCTTCTGAGAATCTTGCTCAGTGAAGGTTGAAGCACAACAATGAGTTACTTAAGAATCACTCTGGTTTATTGCTTTGTGTTATTTGTGTAGATTGAACAAAATGATTCCAATTTTCAAAGCTTAACTCTCACATTTGGGTCAACTGATACACATTAAGCAAGACTTAATTGCTCATTTCCAGAATTATCAGTGAAGAGAGGCAAAGTAGTACAGAAAGAATACAAGTCAAGAATGTGAACAGAGAATCAAAGAGAGTTTAAGTTTCCACATTCATGGAAGATGGTAAACAACACACATTGCTAATATAGATAGGTCATTACACTGAAGTTGATAAAGATGCAAGAACTGTGATAAGGACAAAAAGTCAAGATGGTTTGATAGGTCAAGAACTCAGTAAAATGAGAGCAGACCAAGAGTGCAACTTTCTCTTCGTAAGAGATGCCCCCCCTACCCCCCGCCATGTTTAGCCTGTGCTGTTACTATCCTGGATGACTTTGTCATTAGCCAGTGCCTTATTTTAACTGATGGGACCCATTATATGGTTTTAAGAGTCACTGATAAATGATTCAGTATCTGTAATCGTGAGATTGTGATGAGCCAAGCCCCCACATTTCTTTCTTCTTGCATACTGAAAATATAAGTGCAGCCCCCATTTTGAGTGAATTCTTTCTTAAATGGAAGAATCATAGGCATGAAATATAGCTTATTACAATCCTTTTTGCTTACATGTTGAATTAATAGATTTCTTTGAAGCGTAATTGCTTGTAACCACATAGTTCACATTCTAATAGTTGAACCTTTAAAAAAATTTCTTTGTAATTTTTACAAAAAGCTTTATATATGTCCCATCCCCTTCCCTACTCTAATATAATAATGATAGTTATTATATAGTTATTTTCTTTTAGAGCTTTAAGGTCTATAAAGAACTTTACAAGTATTATTTTAACCTCACAACCATCTTGGGAGATGGATGCTATTATTATTTCCACTTTACAGATAAGGAAGCTGAGTCAGACAGAGATTAAATGACTTTCCCAGGGTAGAGTCAGAAGTTTTAACTTAGATTTTTTTTATAACAGGTCCAGTGCTCTAACCATTGTGGAACTAAAGCAGACTTTTTTGTGTGTGTCATGGATCTCTTTGGCCCTCTGATAAAGCCTATAGATCCTTTCTCAGCATTACGTTTTTGAATGCATAAAATAAAACACGTAGGATTGCAAGGGAAACAAATTATATTGAAATAGGATTTTTAAAAATTTACAGGTCCCATTTTAAGAACCTTTGCTATAAGGTAATAGTTGGTTCTTCAAATATCCTTTAACTGGTATGTTGCTTTTCCTGAGATAGCTGTTGTCTCCTAGGGTTATGCATTATAGGTCATTCTTCGACTGTTGTAAGAACCCACTGATAATGGATTTTCCCTGCAGATAGCAGCCACTTGCATCTGAGGCTACAGAGGGTCTTAAATATGGATCAAAACTGAATTATCTTAAAGGCCAGTGATGGGTTCAGAGAAGGTTATGAACAAAATCAGTCCCATGTGCTCTGGCCAATTAGTATTCCTTATTCTTTAAGAATGATGTTAAAGCAAGAAGATACTGAAGTTCTATGTAAAAAAAAGAAAAGAGAAAAGGAGTGAATTTAATTGCTTCTTAAGACTTATCCTATGACCCTTATGTGGGTGCTAGAGCTGGCATTGATCTGTTGAAGGCTGATAGAAGACTAGAACTCTACAGGTTGGAAGAACCATGTCTTTCATCTGGAAGCATCCGAAGTGGTTTGTTTTGCTATCTTTCGATCTGTACTCATTCATCTGAGATCCAGCTTGCTCTAATTTACTCTTTAATAAACTCCACGGGAAAGACCAAGGAATGCTAATTTGTTTCCTTTGTAATCTTATGCATTCAAAAATATAATTCTGACAAAAAATCCATAGGCTTTATCAGAGGGCCAAAGAGATCCATGACACAGAAATAATAGCTATTATATAGCTATTTTTAAAAGCACTTTAAGATTTGTAAAGAACTTTAGAAACAATCCTGGGAGTTAGGTGCTATTATTATCTCCATTTTACATATAAGGAAACTGAGGCAGACAGAGGTTAAGTGACTTTCTTAGGGTAGAGTCTGAGGTCAGATTTTAACTTAGATTTTCTTGACTCCAGGTCCAGTGTTCTATCTGCTGGAAAATATACTCAAAAGACATCAACAAGGAACTGTGTGTCTATGAAAGACGAGGTAAACTGGTCACGTGGCAAGAATGAGCCATGAAGGGTGAACGGCAGAGGGCTCCAGTGTTATTCTTATAATATTTGGAGAAATGGGGGAGGGCTCCATCATACTGGGTGGACCCCCCTATGGCAAACTTTCAGGAGTACATGGACAAGAGTCAGGCAGAATATGCAGATATGTATATGTGGGATCCTTAATGTTGGAGGGATGATTAATGAGATTATAGACTGAGTATCTGAGTACATTGCAGTGGTGTATAGCCAACATTTGCTGTACAACTATCCATTTAGAAAATATCTGCTGTTAAATGTTAGAGAATAACTGGGAGAGCCTGATACTTTCCCAACATTTGGAGCTTATTCCATGAACTTAGGTGACTGACTAAATACTTATTAGCTAATAGGATTATAGATTTAGAGCTAGAAGAGGTTTTACAATCAGGTAGCCCAACTTCTTCATCCTACAGATGGTGAAACTGAGGCTCATTTAAGCGGTATATTCAAGGTCATACACTAAGTGGTATATAGAGGAAAATTATAGAAACTCAGATTGAGTTTCTGTAAATGAATGCTTATAATTCATTTGGAAAAAAAATTGCCTTACATTTTGCATTGAATGCTATACAGCTTTATGGCTACTCCTTGGGTTATCTCTGTTGGATGTCACTTTGCCTTTGCAGGCATCTTATACCTGGTTTTCTCTTTTTCCTAGTCTATATACTCTAGACATTTGCCATAATGTCAGATGCTTTAGGGGAGAATGCTGTAAGGCACGGCTATCTGTCTTAGACCTGACGGGACTAGGAGAGTTCAATGGTAAAAATCTCAAGGACCATGTTACAAGGAAGCTCTTGTATATGTTTCAGGAGAACCCCATGCTATTCTCAGTTTACTGTTTTTGAACTGTACTAAGTACTTACTCTTTCTCTCACACTTGCCTTCCATTGTTCTTATGATTATTTAAAGCATTGTTGGAAAATTTCCACTTTGCATCCTTCCAGTGATAATTGGTATATGTCTTTTTATTTGTAGCAGTAGCAGTTACTAATCAGTAAATCAATAACAGCTGACTTGAACATGTAGGGTATGTGTTGTTTTTCTTTGTTACCATATAGCTTATGTGCATCCACCTTTGTCTATTTGGATGTGGTTGGAAAGAAGGCAAGAATAGATATCTCTAGTCTCCTCCACCCACCCTTCTCCAAGGGAGACTTTGATTCTTCCCAGGAGGGAAATATGAGCTTGGTGCCAGAAGTTCTTCTCAGAAAGAGGGAGTACTAGGCTAGAATTATATGTATCTATCCATACCCCTTATGATTATTAGTATAGGGGAAATAATTTTTAGGTTCAAGTTGAGCTCCTGATTTTTTCCTTTTAATGGGGAAGGAATGCTTCAAACCATTTATCCAACATTTGACCCCCTTCCCATCAAATGCCAGTGCCACAAAGAATACGAATAGTGAATAGAAAATTTATCCATTTATTCAAACCACTAGCAAAAAGAAATCAGAGAAGGTATGCAGATGAAAATATATCACATAATACATGGAGTGAATGAGTTTTCTCACTGGGAGTGAGATATGTCACACATATACATACAGAGAGGTGGGAGAGAGAAAGAAAGACAGAGAAAGAGAGAGACAGA
>NW_027185698.1:23980520-24015546 GCF_028583685.1 Petaurus breviceps papuanus | reverse complement strand
AGAGAGAGAGACAGAGAGAGAGAGATAGAGAATTATCTCCTAACTTGATCCCCTACATGTCAGTTTCATCCTAGAGTTTCTTTATCCCTTTAGGAACATCTATCTGAAAAGAGTCTGGAACTGTGAGTCTTCTTTCTCAAAGTTGGAAGCCAGAAGGTGAAAAGGTCTTCTCTCACAAGCCCTTGACAACTTTTCCACCCATACAGTTACATGGCATTGAATAATCAATTTCTGCCAATGAGGAGAGTTTTATACAAATGATCTTTATGCTATGGGTTACAAATATGGTGTTTTACCTCTTTAAAAAAGTTCATCTTTACCTGTAGGTAATGTAAAAATTGTAATCCTTCATATTACATATGAAGAAATTGAGGCTAAGAAATGTGATTTGCCTGTAGCTTGTGAGTATCCAAGGCAAATCTCAAATCAAGTATCTAGAAACTCCATACTCTTTCAACATAAAATGAGTTTATTTCCTTATTTACAGTCTTAAGAGAATTGCACCTGAAATCTTATGAGTAGCCTGGTTCTCACACTTTCTAACAGTACCACTCTGAACAAAGGTGCTACTAATGGGAGTGATGACACTTACATTACATACTTTATAGGGTTGCTATGAGTTCTGGAAAATGTAATGTACTCTGTAAATGTGAATTTTCTTGGTCAGTCATTTCAGTTGTGTACAACTCTTCATGACCCCATTTGGGGTTTTCTTGGCAAAGATACTGAAGTCATTTGCATTTTTTTCATCAGCTCATTTTATAGATGGAAGAATAAACTGACACAAATAGGGTTAAGTGACTTGTCCAGAATTGTGCAGCTACTAAGTGTCTGAGGTATTTGAACTCAGGAAGATTAGTCTTCCTGACTCCAGGCCCAGCACCCTATCCACTGTGCCACCTAGCTTCCCTAAATATGAATTACAAGGTACAAAAACAGATACAGATTTCTCCCAACTGGTTCCCCTGCATTTGTCAGTTTCATGCCAGAGTCTCTTTTTCTCTTTAGGGACCTCTCCCTGAAAAGAATCTGGAACTACATGTACAAAGTACAAAATAGAACAATCAAAATAAATTATAATGGTATACACATCAAAGACTAACTAACAAAGCTATTCCCATTTGGGTAGGAAAGACCTCAGTCCTCCTTGTTTACTTTTATTGAACATTCCCATTATTCTGAGAATAATGCAGCATTCATAGTTAATTGGACTACCCTATGTCTGGTGAAGGAAGGTACCTTAAAAACAAAGACAGACAGTTCCTGTCCTCAAGGAATTTACTACCTAATGGGGAAAGACAGCATAAAAGGAGGCAGAAAAGGGACAGAGGGCAAGGTAGAGGAAGTCCTGAATTCACTCTGGAGAGGAAAGTGAAGTGTCTGGCTTGGGCACCATCCTTAAATGGAGGTTTTGGGAGGAGGCATCCAATCTGAGGAAGAGGTCATAGGGATGGAGAATACTTTAGAAGTGTGAATTCTAGGTCCGGAAGGATGCTTCAGGTTGAAGATGGGAAATCTGGAGCTTGGGGAGGTTAAATAACTTGCCCATGGTCACATAAGTAGTAAGCTTCTGAGGCAGAATTCAAACTCAGATTTTCCTTATTATAAGTCCATTCTATCCACTGTGCCACCTAAATGTCTCAGAGTTCTACGTGAATGCACAGGGGCATGCCAAGAAGTGCTAATGGTAGAATGGGGTTGGGGTGGGCTGGGGACATAGAAGACTAATGTTGCCAACTTCTTACTTAATTCTTTCTATAGTCAGCTTTGCATTTAGCATTGGCTCCGATCGCAGTCAAGATCTGAGGCTGAGGAAGATCAGTGTTCTTCCTAGCACAAAAATCTACTTCTTCCAGGAGAAAAAATATGTCAATTTCTGTTCTTGGTTTACTTTTTGTTTTTTATTTTCACATCATCTTCTTTGTATTCACTTTTGCTTGTTGCCATGACAGCTGTTGCCGCAGACCTACTCTACTCACCCTTGATCACCTGTTAACCCTCTAACGTTTTCTGGAGGTTTGCACCCTTGATCACCAGCCATACAGGCAATTAGTTCACGGAGGGACGGTATCTTTGCCTTGTCTGTGCTGTGAACTAGCCTGCTGTGTCTTGCCCTCCCCAACTTCTCATTATTTGTGTGGTTTCCTGTCAGGAGCAGAGGTCAATTAACTTAGAGAGATGTTAACTTGGCAAACACAACTATATTGGTTTCTTTCAATCTGACTGATTTTGTGATGAATAACTCAGTTAGAAGTAATTTTGAAGGCTTTTACAGTGAAGGCCAGGTGTGATTGGAGGGTGGAAAGGCTGGATGCTATTTTATGGTTTTATCACATTGCTGAGATATCAAGGGCAGAATCTAGATTTGCATTAATAATAGATAGATTTAACTCTTGGCTCTTCTGCTTATGAGTTGGGTGATCATGGAAGTTGCTTCCCTTCTCAGAACCTTGCTCCCTCATATTTAAAATGGGAATAATAAGGATCTCTTAGGTTGCTGGAAGGATGAAACAATATAATGAAAGTCAGCATTTTGATTTTCCAGCTTACTCCACTATCCATTTGCAGCTCTGCTTGATTTCAACTCCACCAAACAAGATGCCCCTTCCCAGATCGTCCCTAGTATCTCTCCTTCTGCCCCCAATCTTTCCAGCTCCCTTTTGTGTGTTGTCTTTCCCCATCAGATTGTAATCTCCTTGAGGGCAGGGATTGTCTTTTTCTTATTTGTATACCCAATACACAGCACAATGTCTGGTACACAATCAGTGTAATTATGTACCATAATTAATGTTTTTTGAACCAAAAAGTGCTAGATAAACATTGGCGATTATTATCATTTTGTTTTGTTTTTGGTGGAGGGGAATCTGGATCTATGTTTTCATTGGTGTTAGATACTAGACATGAAGATCCCCTCCAGTAATGCATCTCTGTAACTTGGCTATCTAATTAGAGAGTTTCCTGGGACACTGGGTGATTAAATGACTTTTTTTTGTAGTCTCAACTACCCGGGGTCAGAGGCAGGACTTGAACCTAGGTCTTCCATTGATTCCTCCAAGTTTGGTCTTTAGCCACTATACCACACTGCTTCTATTATCATCATATTTTTGACAGAAATGCAGCATGGGGGCAATGGACGAAGACCAACACGTGTGAACCCATTGAAAGAACTGGGTCCAAGTCCTAACTTGGTCATATACTAAGTTAGGTGTCCATGGGCAATTCAGCTAACCTTTCAGTGTCCCCTGGTGACTCATTCAGATTTTAAGTTACAAATTAGTTGCCAATTTGCATCAATAATCCAGACAGGGAATTCTCTAATGCTGATGAAATCCTAGATATGGGTGATCTGGACAGAAATCCAAACTGAAATATCATAGATTGTTGACAACAGTAGGTGAAAATCTCTATCAGACCCCACCAAACTTAAAAAGGTTCTCTCTAGTTCTAGATTGTTTCTGTCATTTGAAGACTAGCCTTATGAGCCTCATTTCCAGGAAAACTGGGCATGAGGTAGTGAATATTTTGAGCCACTGAAACTCACAATGACTCTTATAATATGAAGAATACTGGTGACCTGTTTTCCAGGAGGGAGTGCCTTCACCAATGAAATTATACACATCCTTGAAGTGTCATCTTATAATAAATTCAAAGCACAATTTCTTGTCTAATGACACAGTGGCAATAAAAACTCAGATTCCTCTCCATTATAATATCGGCCCTGTTTTCCATAATCTTCTGTCTCCAACTAGTCATAAATACAACACTTATTAAGTACCTGCTTTGTTCAGGGAACTGTATTAGGAATAGTGATGCAAAAAGAGATTAGACATGGTCCCTTGTCCTTTATGGGATTACTATCCAGCTGTGAAGATAGAGTGTATGCAGAAAAGAGGTTAAAAATAATGCAGAGTAGTATCCACACACTATGGTGCCTAGACTCTGATCTTCCATCCTTTTCTGCTTCCCCACCTCCCAACTGAAACTTACCACCACCTTTAGGATGTTGGACTCTGAGAGGTCAGCTTTAAGCATTTCTAGCCCCCATTAGAATGTAAGCTCCTTGAGGGTAGGGACTGTTTTTTTTCTTTTCTTATATTTGTTTTCTATACTTAGCACAGTGTCTAGCACATAGTAAATACTTAGTAAATGTTCTATGTGTCTATGGATGGATGGAATATATATGTATGTGTATCTCTTTCTCTCTTGCTATTTATTTGTTATTTATCTATCTATCCTAGTGTTAAACACATACTACAGAAAATAAATCCTATAGAGGTTCAGAAAAGGGATTGATTATTTAAATTGGGGGTAATGAGGGAAAACCTCACAGAGTTGGGTGGATTTCAATGAGACTTCAGCTGGGTCTTAGAACAAGGTGAGGAACTGTATAAACCAAAAGGAAAGAAATAATTTTACATAGAAATAATGGTGGGAACATGGGAGTAGGAATTCACATGGTATGGTATAAAAGCAAAGAAAACTTTGATTTGACTGGGACAGTGGGTTTACTTCACTAGACGTATTCAGGAAGGATTTGTGCACTTATCTTCAGAGAATCATGGACTCTCAGAGTTGGAAGAAACCTTAGAAGTTATCTAGAACAACCTAGACCTGCTCCTATAAATTATGTCAAAATAACTTGTCAAAGAGTTATCCAGCTTCTACTCAAAGACCTATAGTGATGAGAACATACCACCTCTTAAGGCAGCCTTCTCCATTTTTCAATGGCTGTAATTGTTGAAAAATTTTCTCTCGTGGGGTGGCTAGGTGGTCCAGTGAATAGAGAACTGGCCCTGGAGTCAGGAGAACCTGAGTTCAAATCCAGCCTCGGACACTCAACATAAAACTAGCTGTGTGACCTTGGGCAAGTCACTTAACCCCAATTGCCCTACCTTCCCCCATCTAAAAAGCACAGAAAAAAAGGGAAAAAAAGCAAATACATAAAAAATAAAAAATTTCTCTCCTGTCATGATAAAACTAAAACTACTTCTCTTTCTGTTTTTAGTCAATTGTTCCTAGCCCTGTGTTGTGTGCTAAGGAAGTTCAGGTCTTCTTTTATATGACAACCCTTAAAATTCTATTCTCTCCCCATCCCTACGCTTCCCATTCCCAAGTCATCTCTTCTCCAGACTAAACATCCCCAGGTCAGGTCATTAAGGTGATCCTCTTATGACATGGATTCAAAGTCTCACTATCTGGTCACCATTGTAAAGTCTGTCTTCTACAATGAGCACCCTGCATTGTTACTTACTATGCATTGTGAGTCTTTTTTTCCCCAAGAGGAAGAAAGGATGGGTCTGTGTTGATGCCTTGAACTCCTGTGTCTAATGTCACTCATTTGTGAGACAGAAGATTGGTACTTTGATAAAGTATGGGTATGGGTGGCACAGTGGATAGAGTGCCAGCTTAAGTCAGGAGGATCTGAGTTCAAATTTGACCTCAGACATTTACTAGCTGTGTGATCCTGAACAAATCGCTTAATCCTGTTTGCCTCAGTTTCCTCATCTGTAAAATTAGCTGGAGAAGGAAAGGACAAACCACTCTAGAATCTTTGCCTAGAAAACTCGAAATGGGGTCACCAAGAGTCAGACACAACTGGAGTAACTGAACAACAAGAAAAAAACCCATTGTGGCCATAGCTTAGGTAAGAATTAAACCTAAGACTTGCGCCTAAGATAAGCACAATAGTCGATGTTTAACTTCCTAAGCTGATAACAATAATGCCAGCTAACATTTCTATATATTTCTACAAGGTTTACAAACTACGTTCCTCATTGTTCTTGTGTGGACCTGTCTCATGCTATCTGGAAATTTAAGCTCAGGATTGAAATGAAATGAGACACTTGTAAACCATTTAACATCTAACAAAGAAAGCATAATCAACAATCTTGCCTAAGATACTTACCAGTTGTGTGGCCGAGAGCAAGTCACTCAACCTCTCCCTCTCAGTTTCATTTTCTTTTTCAAAATAAAAATATAATAATAGCACCTACTTTATAGAGTTATTGTAGAGATCAAATGAATTAATATATTGTAAAGTTCTTTGCAAACCTGAAAGCACAATATAAATGCTAATTATTATGATGACTATCACTGCCACTACCACTAATAACAAGAAAAGGTACTCAGTAACTTTGTTATTAACATCTTTGGCATTGTCAGATGGTTCAATGTCATAACTGAAATGGTTTTATCAGTGGAAAAGACACTAAAGAAAAGGCATTAATAGTTGCCTTTTTGCCACACCCTAGGTAAGGACCATGGGATTTTCTATCTGACCTGTAACTGAAAACTTGCCATGTGTTCTATCACATTAGAATGTGAGCTCCTATGTCCAAAAGGCCATTAAATCACGCCTCCCCTTTGACCCAGCAATACCACTACTAGGTCTATATACCAGAGAGATAAGAAACAAAAAGAAAAAAGAACCTCTATGTACAAAAATAGGTATAGCAAGCTCTTTTAGTGGTGCCAAAGAACTGGAAATTCAAAGGATGCCCATCAGTTGGAGAATGGTTGACCAAGTAGTGGCATATGATTGTGATGGAATACTAATCCGCCATAAGGAAATATGAGCTGGGTGCTTTTGGAAAAAAAAAACCTCAAAAGACTTACATGAACTAATGCAAAGAAGATCTTGGAAGAGCTCACTAATGTCTACCTTCTATCATCTCCAGCCAGAGGGAGGGACTGTAAGGGTAGGGAATACTGAGGAGGTATGAGTTTCAAACTTAATATCATCCTGCACGAAGATGAATTTCTGAAGACATGATGGAGAGTATCCAGGTGAGAAATAACATTTTTGTGTCTGAATATTTGTGACATTCTATAAGTCACTTCATCTTAGTTTTAGGTCTGTCTGTATAGGATATGTGGATATGCATATTTATGTAGCTATACACATATAGTATAGATATATGGAAATGGAAGAGAGGTTCAGTTTCCTCACCTGAAAAATGAGGGGATTGGGCTAGATGGCCTCGAAGGCTCTTTTCATTCAAAATATCTTAATTGGACAACAATGAAAGACTCCTTAATAAGTATATCACTTTCACACTTGGATCAATGGAAATAGCATTAGATTTGGATTCTGGAGATCTGGGTATAGATCCTACTCTGGTTCTAACTAACTGGGTAGCCTTGGGTACTTTGCAGTCTCAGAACCTCTGCTTTCTCTCTTATAAGGGAGGAATGGCTACTACCTGCCAAATTTACCTTACTGAGTTGTTAAGCAAGATGCATAAAATAACAGAGGCATCTAGATGGTAGTGTGAAGCAGGACCTGAGTTCTTACTAGCTGAATGACTGTGGACAAGTCACTTAATTTCCCTTAGCCTCGGTTTCTTCATCCATAAAATGAGAACAATAACATCACCGTCATAGGGATGTTATGAGGATCAAAGGATAAAATAGATAAGGTGTCCCCAAAATCTCAAATTAAAGCTTAAAGCTGCCCTTCTGGGACATCCTGTATGTAAAGAGCCTTGCAAACCTTAAAAAGCTATATAAATCTTAGCTAGTATAATTACTATAAAACCATCCAATACATACATAACCTAGCACACACTGGGTATGTTTTGATCTCGGGTTTTTGTGGTATTGGGTCACTCCATCACTCTTTCCTACCTGAAAGTAACAAGGCATATGGATCACTGCATACAGAAATCACTTATGTTAAGCCCAGTGCAAGTGACCACATTATTAAAATTCTCCACATTTCACCCTCCCCCCCACCAAAAAAAAAAGGTTTTTGCTCTCTTGATTTAGCATATGCTTTTGTGGTTGCTAGAGATCCAGCTTATTGCTGCACTCAATTTGCCCTCACACTGTTATTTATATCCTGCAGATTATAGTACATGTTAATTATTATGCTTCAGGTTAGAGCACCATGTAAAATACAATGTGATTATTGTTCATCGGTATTTTTCCCTTAATGCTTAATGCTATATTTTTACTGGGCACCAATAATCATCTAATTGCTGTATAGTCGTTGAAATAAGATACAATGTCCTTATAAAGACTACCCTAATTACAGAGAAAGGTTATTGAATCCTCTGTCTGTCCAGATTTAAGACTACAGAAATTTTAAACAAGGAAAATAGATGAGTAGTTACTGAAGTCTAAATGATACTCACATATGGGAATTTTGAGATTCAAATGTTTGGTATTTGCATGTATATATCCCTGGAATTTTGAAGTACTACAGTGGGCATATTCACCTCTTCTCAGCTCATCCTTCAGGGCCATTCTCATTACTTTGAGAGGAAGCATTCAAAGGGAAAAATGATATGAAGGAACTCTGAGGAAACTATTGTTTCTTGTCATAGAGAAGATATCTCCAATGTGGTAGAAGGCAGTTGAATTTTCATTTCCAATTTGTTTTGAAGCAGTGAGAATGTTTTTACTCTTTCTTTGATGAGTTTAATATTTTTTTTTCATGAGGATGTATCCTAGGCTCTGGAGGTATTTTATTTGGCTAACTTTTATTGATAATAATGGTAGCAATTTATTTTTTTATGAGGAAGACATTTGAATATATCTTTCCATCAATAGACCATATAATTGTGGCCAGAAGAGTTCATTTTAACATAGGGAAGAGATTTCGGGAGAAATTCTATGGATAGGTAAGATATATCAAGATCATTGTTAAATTCTATCTTTGGATCAGGTGAATTAATTGAGAGAAAGGATGATGTAGTGACTAGGGAGTGAGTCTCAGAGTTAGGAAGATCTGAGTGCAAATATTACCTCTAAACCATATCGGCTAAATGATGCTGAGCAAATAATTTAACTTCAGTCTCTTTTTTTCAAACTCTAAGTGTCAGAGTAGGTATTCATTTGCCTTGGTAAGGAGAGTTTCTTTGCTGGGATTCCCATATGCAAATGAAATTGTAGGTATGACTCTCTCCACACTCCCAACCCCCAAACTCCCTCTCCAAAATAATGGCATAGTGGAAAGACTACTGAACTTTGAGTCAGAAAATGTGTTCAAATCCCTGATTTGTGCCTGGCATTTAGGGTCTGGTTGTGAGGAAATTACTTGATACTTTCAAGGAGTTTGTAATCTTACAGCTTTGAGACTGGGAAGTTTAGAACAAGTAATAAAATATCTAATATTTATGTTATGAAAAAGTGTACAATAAGTCCCATGAGCAGTACAATCTAAGTGCGAATACTAAGGAGGAAGGGATGATTTTCAGCTGAGCAGATCAGGAAAGGAATACTTTAGGAGAGATCTTTTGAGTTGGGCTTTGGATCATCCAAGGGCTAGGAACTTGATGAGTAAAGATGGAGTGTAGAGGGCATTTCAGGGAGAGGGAATGTATAATCAAGAGAGGACAAAGAATAATCAGTCAATCAATAAACATTTTATTAAACCCTGAAAATATACCAGGGCACTGCTAAGCAGGAAACGATATCTATTGCATAGGTTCTTAATGGGAAAAGTGTGAGATAAGATTAAAAAGGCAGGTAAGGGCAAGATTGTTAAGGTCTACGAATGCCAGGCTAAGAGGAATAGACTTCATTTGATAGGCAGTATACTTTTTGAGCAGAAAAGTGACATCTTAAAAATTCAATTCAATTAAACAAGCATGTATTAAGTATCTATTCTGTGTAAGGCACTGTATAGGTCAATAGATGAGAATATGGAAAAGATAGTATAACTGAATGGGATGAACTTTAAAAGAGGAGTCTTTGCTAAGTGATAGTGGTGGAACAAGGGTTTGGAATTGGTCTTGGGTTGCCAGGAGTTGGCTGGTTGTGCCTCTTTTTTTCTTTTTGTCTGGCTCCCATCTAGGGCTTTGGGAATAGGAAAATAGGCATTCTAACTTGGAAAATCATGAAAAGCTTTCTTGGATGTTCAATTGGGGATTACAGAGCAAGGGTCCATAAAGTACTAGGGCTGGGAAGAGCACTAGTTTGGACACAGAAGACCTCAGTGTGAATTCCAACTCTGCTACTTATTACCTTTGAGGGGAAATAAATTGTTTCCTTCTCTGGGCCTTAGTTTCCTCACTCCTAAAATGAAGGGGTTGAATTTTAACCTCTAAGATCCATTCCAGCTGAAAAAGTTAAGATATTCAAGACAAAGCAGCTTCAAGGACTCAGGAAGGGTGTACCTATGGTGCTGCTGGGGTCTCCCAAACAAGAAAATTATATTCATTCTTGAAATGATACTCTCTTTTCCAATTTCATGACTGGTTTTGTTTTCAAAATTTTTAATTTAATTACCTATTTTTCTCATGCCACTGGTGAAAGAAGATTGCTTATGAATTAGTGCTCTGTTTTCCCCTCCCTATAATTTGGGGGAGAATGCTCCTGCTTGAAATTTCCATTTCAATTGGATGAGACCCAAAAAACACAATGTTGACCACTCCTAGTGATTAAAACTCCCATGATGGTTTTCAGAAGAGTAGTTCAGTGCTTTTAGTCTCAATGCCTTTGCCACAATGTAGGGAATGAGATTCTCCTGCTTCCTTAAAATTCCTCTTGCAGTCATAAACAGACATGACCTTCTTTTCCTGCTACCGAGACTATAGAGTGTTTCCTTTTAAGAGTGGCTGCATTTGAGGAGTAGGTTAAGTGATTCCTGTATATATAATTTATGAGGCACTCAGAGCATTTTGCATGAAAGCACAATAGAAAAGTAAAATTATTAATTATATTATTGTTATTTTCTTCTGCTCTGCCTCAACTCATTAATTTCCTAGCTAAGACTGCAGAGAACTATTTTACATAGAGATGAGAGGGAGAAGAGAAAGAAAGAAAAAAAAAATCAAGCCAATTATGTTGTCTCTTGAGTGAGAGACTGAAGGAGTACAGGTGATCACTTAAAAAAAAGCAAAGCCCAAACCAGGAGAATGGTGACAATTTACATGCGAAGCTCTCTTTTCTTTGAGAAAACTATCTAATTCTTGTTATGTTCTGCATGCACCAAACCCTCAGATTCTATGATAGAATGCATATCCTGACAGTGATGATTTGTTTTACAGAAAAATAAACCTCCACAAATCACTTTAAGCATTTCTATAACTATTAACAGCAATAGTTAAATAGGTTACATTTATATAGCATTTTATTCTTACAGAGCACTTTCCATGCATTATCTCATTTCATCTTGATAACAATGTGCAAAGTAGGTAAAGTAGTTATTATTAAGGTCCCTCCCCCTTTTCTTTCTTTTTCTCCTCCTCCCCCTTTTTTTCCTCCCTCTTTTTAATTCAACAGACATTTATTAAGCACCTACTATATGCCAGGCACTATGTCTGCTTGGCACTGAGGACCCAAGACAGAAGAGTAAAATAGTGTCTTTCCTCAACAGCCTACATTCTGTTGGAATCAACCTTTTGAACTTGCAGAATTATGGAACTGAAAGATTCATAATGATGCAAGGGCTCGTGTCCAGAAAAAAGCTTAAATTATCTACATTCTCTTTACATAAAATATATTAACCTTCCTAGGTATTTTAAATATATACACACCCATACATACATACATATAAATATGTAAAATTCATTATTTTGCACTATGGTTGGTGTTTGGAGCTCTTTTCAGGTCACTCCAAGATCTATATCCTGTAGCCACGATCTTGGCACTTTTAATTCCAGTTGAATTTATTGAGTTACAGATGGCAGCATGGGATATTGTTAAGTGCACTAAATGAGGAGTCAGATGTGACCTGGAACTGGCTAGTCCATTGGCTTTTGATGTGACGTTGGGCAAATTACTTCATCTCTCAAGGCCTCAGTTTCCCCATGTGTAAAAAGGACAGGTTGGGCTGGATGGCTCTTAAAACTTTCAAATCCTCAAATCCTATGCTTTATATCCAAAGGTAAATATTTTTAAAAACAATTTACATAGAAATTAAAGGTATGGGGATCCAGCTGGTTCTTTTACAGTTGTGGTATTTGTGGCTGTTAACAAGAGAAACAACCTCTTGGATGGAGTTGAAATGTTAAAAAGTGAATGAAGGTGAGATGTAACTGCCCTCTACCATATGGGAGGTCACCCTTTCATCCCACAAAGCAGCTGGTTCTCCTATCAGTCTTGTTCCCATTAGTGTTGTGTTACTAAACCTTTTTCAAAGAGACCCATGACCTGGTAGAATTGGGATCTGGGCTCTTAAGAGTGCAACATAATAGATTCCGTGGTACCTTCTGTAGCCCTGGAATATTAATCCTGGAGTTCTGGCGTGATTGTAATACAGGTAATTGCATTTCTGCCGGCCTGCTTTTATTTCCTATTCCCCTTCAATTGGATACAGTATCCTTCTCCTGTGGCAGCACCAAGCACAACAGTATACCAGAATTACCTTGTGCTATTCAACAGCTTTTGCATTCTGCCTAACAGGTACTCCTACCTCCCAGGGCTGGGGGAGTGATTAGCCTGTGCTGAATGCTAGAGAATGTCACTGCTGGAGAGGAACACTCTAGAACATATCCAAAGGAAAGATATTAAAAAGTAGGTTGATATTAGAGGTATGTTTTGCCTTTTGCATCAATGCTAGTTTAATAATCTCTGAAAAACAATTGCCACCACATCGTGTGAAAAGGTGCCTTTCCATAGCCGCTACTGAACTCTCATTTTGACATAAGAACTTTCATTTTGACTGGTTGGGTTTAATAATAGTTTCTTTCAGCATCTGACAATAGAAATTTCTTTGTTGCCTCAGACTTTATGCCACTTTCAACCTCTGGCAATTCTTAGTCAAAATGTTTCAAGTTAAATAACCTTGGGTGTTAGATGCTTTAAAGTACCTTGTAGGAAGGTGATGATGGTTGTGGTGGTAGTAGTAATAGTTTCAGCAGCAGCAATAGTAATAATGGTAATAATAGCAGTAGTAACCATAGCTAATACTTACATGGTGCTTGACAGTTTGTTAAGCACTTTGCATATATTATCTTGTGTGATCTATAGAATAACCATTGGTGGTTGGTGCTATTTTTATCATCATTTTACTGATAAGGAAACTGAGATTAAGAGGGTAAAGTGACTTGTCCAAGAGCATACACTTAGTAAGTATATGAAGCAGTTTTTGAATTTAGGGTTTTAAGTTCTGGTACTCTATTCATATACCACTCAGCTGCCTCTAACGCATTACTAAATATTTGTTGAATTAAAAAAAAAAGATTGGAAATCAACCTTCCTTTTAGGATAGAGGAAAGGCTTGAATAGGATTCCTTCCCCCTTGAATAGCATTCTTGCCTTCTCCTCCTCCCTTCCCCCTCTCCCCTAAGATAACAATAATCTTGTATCTCCTAGAATTTCTGAATGAATAATTTTTCACATGGGGTAGAAGATTGGAACCAAAGGTTTTTAGAAGTAGGATCTGCTAGAAGCTTTGTCAGGGAAAACTATATTCTTTGACAGAACATGATGCTTCCCAAAGGCAAAAATATAGTCTTCAAAATTATCTTAATGAGCCAAGGAACATAAATAACCATCAGGCATGATTTAGCACCCACAGACAAAGCTTAGGCTCTTGCAGCAGAAATATATTTCTTTCCCTTCCTCCAGGCTTAGAGATAACTCCTCCACTGCTCCTGTCCATAGAACAGCCAGGTATCTCTCTGACCTGGGTCAGAGATCCAGTTGGTCACTATAGCTGATAGAATCTGTGTTAGATGACAACAGGGTGGAACAAGAGGGTGTTAATTTCAGGGGCTATCAGTGTCCTGTTCCCCTCCCTTTCTTGACACCCCAGAGAGAGTGGTGGTAATTACATTAGTTAGGGCAGGCTGACTGTTGGCTGACTACTGCTGGTTCCAGAAGTCCTGATGGGTGACGTCAGCCATCCTTGACTAGGGAGCTGAGCTCTGGAGGCAGATGCTAACTGCTTTTTCAGGTAGCCAATGGATGACCTGCCTGGTTACTAAGTAACCATTTACCTGACTGGTTACTAAGAAGAGGAGGAGAAAAAGACACAAAATGCAAACCTTTCCTCTTCCCCTCCTCCATTAATTTCATGATGCTCTCAGATTTTAACATAAGATTAACCCAGGCTGATAATAAAAGTGGCTTCTGTAAAATTCGAGGATTCTTCATAATGTAAATAAAATGTCTTAAGCGGTTTTGTGGAATTGATATGCAAATTCCTAATTTACTTAAAACACACTGTCATGCATTATAATAAAGTCTAATACATGCTTCCATGTAATTATGCATAATAACTAGTGATCAGTGTGAGGGGGAGGGGAGGAAAGGGAATTGTGTACCCAGCTGGCCCTCTGCACCTGCAAATAGCAGACATCTCCTTTCACTGTGGAGGAAACAAGATAATGACAGTATGATATTAAATACAAACATTAATTCTTGGGAACAAAACATAAGGAAGAGGTCTATCAATTAAGATGTGTTATTGTGAACAACTTAAATTATGTTTCATGCCATCTTAGAGACAAATAAGAACCCAGTGGAATGAAAACCTTAATTTGCTATTTATTGCAATGCTTTGAAAGTCATTAGGATTATTTTCTTAAAAAGATTGATCTGGGTTATCCAAACTTTATGCCAGTCTGAAAGATGGCTTGATTCTGGGATGAAATCCTAATGAAATCAGCCGTCTGGCTGCTTTAATGTTCCTTTCTCACAATGGACAAAGTCAGTTCCCAGGGTGAAAATAGTTACAACTAGACCTCACTCTGTGCCATAGATATGTTCCTGCCAAGAGAGTTTCTGTAAATGGAATCATGTTCCTTTTACAGACAATACAGCAAACACTTATTAAGCTCCAGCTGCATGTAGGGTATTGTTCTGGAGGAGATACAAACTTGAGATAACATATAGTCGGTATATTCAAAGAGGTTACACTCATAGGATCAAAGATAATAGAGTTGGGCAGAACTTAAAGGCTATCTAGTCTAGTTGCCTACTTTTATATATGGGGAAACTGAGGTAGAGAGAGGCTAAGTGGTCACATAGCGAATAAGCAGTAGAACTTGGGTTTAAACCCTGGGCCTTGATTAGGGGAATAACACATGAACATGGATAGCTTTAACATACACTATCATATGAATGAATAAGACAGTTACAAAACAAAATGATGGGTGCTATCTGAGGGGTAAAGGTTGTCACTGACCTGAAGGATCAGAAAAGGTTTTGTGGAGGAGACAGCATTTGGGTCAGACTTTTAAAACATGTGTAAGAATTCATAGCATCATAGAGCTAGAGCCAAATGGACCCTCAGAGACCTTATAGTCCAACCCCCTCATTTTGTAGATAGAAAACTGAGACTCAGGGAGGTTGTGACTAATACAGGATTATGTGGGTAGTAAGTGTCATAGGTCGGATTTGAGCCCTAGCTGTCTTGTTCCATAGAATGTGCTCCTTCCACAGGAGCACAGAGCATATATTCTCCAGGCACTGGGAACAGTGTGAGAAAAAGTAGAACCTGGGTAGTATTGGATGTTTTAGGGGCAGAGTTGCAGCATAGAACACATGGAAAGGAGTAATATGAGATAAGGATAGAAAGGTAGATTGCGGAAGACCTTGAATACCATGTAGATGAATCTGAATGGTGCTAAGGAACAGGAGGAAGATAGGGTAGACTACTCTTTCCAAAAATTTGGCTGTTAAAAGGAGCAGAGAGATGGGGTGGTAGTTGGATAAGGTAGCAAACTGAATAGGGAATTTTCAAGTTGGAGGATAGCTGAGCAAGTCTGAGGGTAAAGGGATAGAAAAGGAGGAAATATTGAAGAGAAAAAAAGAGACACAGAGTGAGACAGAGAGGGAGAATGAATGAAAGAATATGGTCGATGGAGCAAAGTCATGGAAGAAGCAAGAGGGAGTGTCATCAGGGATAGCAACATAATTAGGAATTTTTGAAATTGGAACAAACACTACGAAATCCATGCAAGGCAAATGGCATGCAAGATACCCTCAGTTAGGGTCAAGAACTATCAACTAAGAGAGACCCCAAGATACCCCAAGACTGGTGGATAGTTTTCTTCCAACCTCCTACCTCCAAAACCTATTTGGTAACTTTCTATTTAAACTAATCCTTGAGAACTAGGTGCTAAAGTCAGATGTAGTATCTTTACATCAGAAAACCCATTACTGATCGAGGTGTGGTGGGCAGAAGTGGAATGGGAATGGAATTGTAATCCTTGCAGAGAATCATACTTTTGGGGAAGAATCAACCATCCTCCCACCACCAAAACAAAACAAAACTTGTCATAGTAGAGCTAGAAAGAACCTTATGGATTGTCTAGTGTATCATATGAATTTTACCAAGGAAACTGAAACCCCAGGAAGAAAAAGGGACCTTCCCAAGCTCACAGAGGAAGATTTATTCAATTATTACTGAAACTGAGGTTTAGATGAGATGAAGTAAACTGTCTAAATATACATATATTTTATGACGGCATTGGTAGAGAGCCAGTCTTGAACCCAGGAAGGCTTGGGTTCATGCCCTGCCTCAGACACATTTTATCTGGGAGACCTTGAGCAAGTCAACTACACCAATAAAATCACAGGTCCAGTCCCTGTCATTATTTTTCAAAATTTTTTATTAAAAATTTAATACAACATCAATAGAAACAACTTAACTTGCTTAGTAATTATTTACATTTAAATTGATTTTCATGCATTAAGTATCAGGATACCATTTCAATCAGTTCAAGTCCTTTGAGAATTTCCCCTCCATTCATTCTTATTTACCTTTTCTTATTTGGTCAGTGTGTACTACCCCTCCTGGTTCACTGCCTTGTTGTAGCAGAGGGCCTTGTGTAGCTCAATGAAACTATGAGCTATGCCTTACAAGGATACCTGAGACAAAAGATGATCCACTGAAGAAATAAATGGCAAACCACTCCAGTATCTTTGCCAAGAAAATCTTATGGATAGTATTTAAATGATAAAAGAGATGGCACTGAGAGATGAATCCCACATGTTGGAATGTGTCCAATAAGCTATTGGGGAAGAGTGGAAGGCAACTACAAGTAGCTCCAGTACTAACGAAAGTGGAAGGAAGGCCAGCCATGACTGGTGGTGAAAAGGAAAGTCCAGTGCTTTAAAGATCAATACTGCATAGGAAGCTGGAGTGTAAGATCTATGAACCAAGGTAATCTGGATGTGGTCAAACAGGAGATGGGAAGATTAAACACCTACAAAGAGTGTCAAAGAGTGAGCTGAAGTGGATGGAAATGGGTGAATTTAATTCAGGTGATTCCTACATGTACTATTGTTTGCAAGAATCCCTTGGAAGAAATGAAGTATCCCTCAAAGTCAATAAAAAGGATGAGAAAAGCAGTACTGGGGTATAATCTCAAAAATGACCAAACGATATCTGTTTGAATCCAAGGCAAACTGTTCAACACCACAGTAAAACAAGTCTATGCTTCAATTGCTCATACTGAAGAGGTTGAAATTGATCAGTTCTATGAAGACCTACAAAATCTTCTAGAAATAAGGGGTGGCTAGGTGGCTTAGTGAATAGAGCACCAGCCCTGGAGTCAGGGGTACCTGAGTTCAAATCCAGCCTCAGGCACTTAACACACAAACTAGCCCTGTGACCTTGGGCAAGTCGTTTAACCCCAATTGCCCTCCAAAAAGCAAAAAAAAAAACTTCTAGAAATAATACCAAAAAAAATGTCACCTTCCTCATAGGGGATTGGAATATTAAAGCAGGAAATGAAAAGATAATTGGAATAAAAGGCAAGTTTAAACTTTTGAGTACAAAATGAAACAGGGCAGAGCCTAATAGAATTTTGTCAAGATAACTCTAGTTATAGCAAACACTCTTTTTCAACAACCCAAAAGATGATTCTATACATGGACATTACCAGATTGTCAATACCAAAATCAGATTGATTATATACTTTGCAGTCAAAGGTAGAGAAGCTCTATACACTTAGTTAAAACGACACTTGCAGCTAATTGTGGATCAGAACATGAGGGATTAGGTCTGATTGAGTGTCTGAAGAACTATGGATGGAGGTTCACAGTATTGTATAGGAGGCAACAACAAAAACCATTACAAAGAAAAAGAACAAGAAAGCAAAATGGCTCTCTGATGAGACTTTACAAATAGTTGAAGAAAGAAGGGAAGTGAAAGGAAAAGCTATAGCCGACTGCATGCAGAATCCTAGAGAATAACAAGGAAAGGAGAGTCAAGGTTTCTTATATGACCAATGCAAAGAAATAGAAAAAAGCAATAAAATGGGAAAGAAGGGATCTCTTCAAGAACATTATAGATATCAAGGGAACATTTCATGCAAAAATGGGCATGATAAAAGACAAAATAGTAAGGACTTAACAAAAACAGAAAAGATTAAGAAATAGCAAGAATATATAGAACTATCTAAGAAAGATCTTAAGATGACCATGTGAAGGTGATGGAATTCCAGCTAAGCTATTCAAAATCCTAAAAGATGATGCCATGTTGTACTCAACATGCCAGCAAATTTGGAAAACTCAACAGTGACCACTGGATTGGAAAAGATCAGTTTATGTCCTGGGGCGGCCAGGTGGTGCAGTGAGTAAGAGCATTGGCCCCGGAGTTGGGAGACCCGGGATCGGTTCCAGCCTCAGATACTTGACACCCACACAAAAATAACTGGCCATGTAACCTTGAACAAGTTACTTAACCCCAATTGCTTTAAAAAAAGATCAGTTTATGTCCCAGTCCTAGAGAAGGGCAAAGAATGTTCAAATCACCCAACAATTGCACTCATTTTATATGCCAGCAAGGTTATGCTTATGATTCTGCAAGCTAGGCTTCAACAATATGTGAACCAAGAATTGCCAGTGCAGGCTGGATTTTAAAGAGGCAGAGGAACTAGAGAGCAAATTGTCAACATTTGCTGGATAATGTATAAAGCAAAGGAGTTCCAGGAAAAAAAATCTACTTCTGCTTCATTTGCTACTCTAAAACTTTTGACTGTGTTGATCACAACAAAGTGTGGCAAATCCTTAAAGAGATGGGAGTATCAGATTATCTTACTTATCTCCTGAGGAATCTGTATGCAGGCCAAGAAGCAGCAGTTAGAACTGAACATGGAACAACTGATGCTCCAGAAAAATTTTAAGAGTCTCTTGGACTTCAAGGAGATCAAATAGGTCAGTAGTTAAAGAAATTATCTCAGACTATTCACTGTAAGGTCAAATATTGAAGCTGAAGCTTATATACTTTGGCCACATAATGAGTAGATGGGATTCATTGGAAAAGGCCATGATGTAGAGTAAGATTGAAGGCAAAATGAAAAGAGGATGGCAGCAGATGAGATGGATGGATAGTGTCATGGAAACAATGAACATGAACTTGGACAGATTTTGGGAGATGGTAGAGGATAGAAGGACCTGGTGTGCTAGAGTCAGTCATGACTGAATAATTGAAGAACAATTAAAGTGTGTGCTGCATTATTCTACTTCTGCCTTATTTGCTTTGTATTATTTCATAAAGTTCTTTCATTATTTATCCATATTCCTCATGCTTGTTGAAATTGATTGCATTAGAGTATTCCATTACATTAATGAACCACAATTTATTTAAACCCTTCCCCTATGTTTGGATATTTAGGTTATTTCTAGTTTATTTTTTCAGTTGCATATAATGTTGTTATAAAATTTTTTTAGACAGGTAGCTCTTTAGAAAATGTTTTTTTTTGTTAACATCTTCTAAATATATTCTCAACAGTGAAATAATTGGGCAGGATTATTTTTGTAATGTTTACTGAGTATTAGCAAATGATTCTATAGGTTTTCAGTGAGAAAGAGTTCAACGGAGCCAGTGAGGTTTGTGTATTATAGTGGAAGAAGAGTTATCTTCAGAAACTGAAGGACATGGGTTCAAGTACTGCCTTTGACTATGTGAGCTTGGAAAAGTCACTTCCAGTACTCAAAGACCATATATTGCAGAGAAGGTGCTAACTTGCACTGGTAGAGGGAGTTTTCTTATCTAGGAATTCTCCATCTTAATGAAATCATAGGTCTATTCTCTACTAGATAGAGCTCAAATTTCATAAATTGTTAGAGCTGAAAGGAATTTTAGAGATTACCATGTTCAACCCCTTCATTTTAAAGAACAGAAGAGATGCAAAGTCAGTATTGAACAATGACTAGAACTCAGTCTTTGATTCCTAGCCCAGTGCTAAAGTCCCTTGCTCCCCCTTACCCTTCTTCTGCCCATTCCCTTCTTATAGCACATTTGCTGCAGAGGCCTGTAGGTCTGTGCCCCTTCTCCTAAATCTTGGGCTTTAAGTCTCAGGTGACAATTGAAGAAAGTGATGATGCTGAGGCACCAAGCAAATGAAAATCTAGCAAGGTTTAGCAGCCCAGGAGCATAAACGGTGGGTCTGGTTCCCATTCCCAGGAATTATAGACACGTCGTGAGGGTTTGGTGACTTCTTACAGAAGGGAATGGAGGTGGACATATAGAGACGTGGCATGACTAATCTGAAGTTGTGCTGTCTTCTTTCAGCATGCATCTTTGGTAGGTTGGACACCCTGCTAAGATTCATCAAACCTACCAACTGTTGCTGATTTCAGCTGATTCACTAAGGAACAAATGATGCATTCATAGAAACTTGGACCATATCTTTATTGACTTTGAAGTCCTGAGTAGGGGCTACAAATGACATTTTTTTAAAATCTCTTCTTCGTTCTGCAACTGAGAGTTTGAAAGAGAAAAGATGATATGGGAAGAGAAAACCTCATTACATAGATGATATTTGAAAAAGATAAAGATATGCTTTTCTTGGCCTATTTCATAGCAAATGGCCAAAAAAAGTATTAACAGTCTATTGTGGACCACTGAATACAACTATCTTTGAAGAACTAAGAATGAATATTTTGTAGAAGTCACACAAGTTCACCACAAAGATCCTCAGGTCCTCGTAATGTACTGGAGGCCTTGCTCAATGTCTCTTGACCTTGAGAGTTGGAGCACTTTTTCAATTTATCTGCAAATCTTTATTCTTGTCTCTTGACCAACCCACCGTCTTCCTGTTACACAATTCCTTGATGATGTCATTTACTAAAACTTTTATTCAATCCCTTGACAGTATCTTTTACTACTTGGTCTATTTCCAAAGAGAAGTAGGGAAAAAGGAAAAGAACCTTTATGTTCTGAAATGTTTATAGCAGCTCTCTTTGTGGTGACAAAGAACTGGAAATTACAGGGATGCTCATCAGTTGGGGGATGGCTGAACAAGTTGTGGTATATAATTGTGACAGAGTGGTACTGTGCTGTAAAAAATAAGTGATTTTAGAAAAACATAGAAAGAATTGCATGAAATGATGAGTAGTGAAATGAACAGAACCAAGAGAACATTGTATACACTAATAGCAATATTGTTTTAAGAAAGACTTTGAATAAATTATTTTTTCTATTATAAATACCCAAATTAACTGTAAAGGACAATGAAGAAAGACACTATATGCATCCAGAGAAAGAATAGATAAATAGATGTATGTATAGAATAATTTTACATATGCATGTAAAATGATTCTATATATTATTTATTAGAAGTATTATCTATCTATCTATTTGTATAGACATATTAGTGTCTAATGGTAGTCATCTCTAGGGTGGGGGGAGGACAAAAACAACAAAAAAAAGAAATTTACATGATAATTTTGTTGTATATTTGAAAGGAATAGCAAGTTGTGCATAGTTCATGCACATTCATCTTTTTATTGTACTATGTTATGGTAAAGCTTGTTTTATTCTATAAATTAAAAATAAAAATTCCAAAAAAAAGAAAAAATATATGGATGTGATGGACCCACTGTGATGAACTCATGGGAGAACATGAACAAGAATCACCCAGGGTAGGATGGCATGCATGTTTAGGTTGCAATCTGCATATTGTAAGGAGTTCCCAAATCAATGGAATCATAGATCCATTTTAGTATTGAGTTTATGCTACATGAACAGTATGGTTATGGATGTCATAAAGAAGTCAGTGAAAGACAGAATTCTGGAGAGAAGAGTGTTTCTCCCAAAGACAGAGAAGGATGTGATACAGCAGCCTGAGTAAGAGGGCTTTAAGGTGAAGTTTTTAAGTAAAAAGGAAAAGGATCTTAAAATTCTTAATGTGACCAGGAATATCCAGGAAAAAACAAAAGGGAAGAGGGTCAGAAAAAACATTCATGAATTTGTGCATCTTTGTATTAATGCAGACATAAGAAATAATGATCATAGCTTACATTTATCCAATGCTTTAGGGTAACAAAGCATTTCTCATAAATTATCACAGCTGGTTCTCACAATAACCATTAGAGGTAGATAGCAGAAATATTAATTTCATTTTGCAGATGAGCAATCTGATAGTCACAAAGGTTAAATTACTTCCCCAAGGTCACCTAGTTAGTTGCCAAATATCTCAATAAAGGGAAACCCGTTCGCTCCCAGGGCAACCTACTCTACCAGGGTATTTCTCACTACTGTAGACCTGAGTTTTCCTTACAACTTTCATCCGTTGCTTCCTTCTGCCTTTTTATGCTGAGTAAGTTTGTTCTATTACCTGTTACCATTCTATCATGGACCCTAATTACCAACAATCTGAAGTTTTCGAATATCCTTTTTCATAGAGGTTAATAACTCCACCTTCTCCTTCTAATCTGCCCTTATTGCTGTAGAATAAGCATTCTTACGTACATCTGCTCATGGCACTCCTCAGAAACATTCAATAGCCTCCTATTATCCGTTGAGTAAAATTTAAACACTTCTCCCTGACAATTAAGGCCTTATACAATCTAGCACCACTCTACTTTTCCAGCTTTTGGGACAAGTGGGTGATACAGTGGATAGTGCTGGACCAAGAGTCAGGAAGACTCATCTTCCTGAGCTCAAATCTGGCCTCAGCCACTTAACTAGCTGTGTGACCCCAGATAAGTCTTTGCCTGAGTTTTCTCATTTGTAAAATGGGCTAGAGAAGGAGATGGTAAACCATTTGTTTCTTTGCCAAGAAAATCCTGAATGGGGTCACTAAGACACTGCAAAATAACTGAACAACAAGCTTTTCTAGGTTTATTCTTGTTATTCCCCTTTTTGGACTATTGTAATATTAATGGGATTTAAGATCTTCCCACCCATTAATAGGCATCATGTGGAGCCCATTAAGGGAAGCTTGCTTAGGGGAGGCTTGCTCATAGGAAGGCTTTCACACCTTTTGCTAATTTCTAATTAGTCACCAGGGTTGTGATGCCTTTGGTTATATATATATATATATATATATATATATATTTCCTGATTTGGTATTAAAAGATTGTTGACCCCCCGAAACAGCTATCTTTCCTAGTAAAGTAGATCTAAGAACCTGTGCTAGCAGCTATCCTGGGTGTGCCAGTGTGGTTGCCACTATAGCTATATGATCCAATGAAACTATACTGACTTCTCTCTGTTCTCATAACACATCTCCCACAACTTTGCCTTAGCTCAAAGTGTTTTCTATGCAAAGAATGTTCTCCTTTCCCCTCTTCCTCTGTTGATGGGCACCATGTTTTAGGGAGGGACTTGATTAAGTTGGGGAGCATCCAGGGGAAGGCAAACACCGTGGTGAAGGCCCTGAGATCCTGCCAAATGAAAGTTAATTGAAGGAATGGGGGATGTTAAACCTGAAGAAAGGGTGACTAGGGTGTCTTCTAAAGGACTTGCTATTTTTAAAATTTGTTGTTGATATCTTGGTTTCATATGGTTTGTCTAGTAATCTATCTCCCCACCCCTTTTCCTTCTAGAGAGACACCCCTCATAACAAAGAATTTTTAAAAAGAAGAAAAAAAGACAGTTCAGCAAAGCTACTCAGCAGCTCAGTGTGGCATCGAGTGCAGACTACCACAGCCTTAGTACCCCCTCCTCTGCAGCAAAAAGAAGGAAAATCAGCCACACAACTCATGTCCCACACCCTGCTTAGCTGTTCACTAACTGGGCAACTACCTTGTTTCCAGTTCTTTGTTACCTCCAGCAAAGGGTTGCTGTAAATCATTTGATGTATATGAGAGTTTTTAAAAAATGGATTTTTTTTTCATAACATCCTTGGCTATAAAATACTTCACTAGGTGTGTGAAGCTGCTTGGTGCAGTGGACAGAGGGCTAGGTCTGAAGTCAATTGTCTAAGTTCAAATCCACTCACAAGATACTGACTGCTAGCTGTGTGATCCTGGGTAAGTCACTTCACCTCTGCATGCCTCCGTTGCCTCAATTATAAAATGGAGATAATAACAGCACCTATTCCCCAGGGCTGTGATAAGGAATAAATGAAATTATATTTGTAAAGCATAGTATTTTAGCATATATAGCTTAGTATCAGGCAAATAGTAGGTACTGTATAAATCTTATACCCTTCATCTCTCTTCTCTCCTGTAAAATGGGGATAATGATAGGACCTGCCTCAAGCACTTAGCCCAGTCCCTGGCACATAGTAGGCACTTAATAAATATGTGTTCTCTCCCCCTACCTCCATATTAGAGTATAAGCTCCTTGAAGGGAATGTCATATTTTTTTTTTTTTTGTATTTGAATATACAGAGCTTAGTCCACTTCCTGGAACATAGTAAGTCCTCAACAAATGCTTTCTCATCTATTCATTCACACTCATTGGAATTTCTTGGCCAAAGGGTGTGGACATTTTAGTTACTCTCTTAGCTTTATGCTAAGTTGCTTCCCAGAATATTTGTACCCACACTGGTTGTAGTATTTTAGACGAAGAAAATGAGGCATTTTCCCAGATCACAAAGCAAGTTGGGAGTCATGCCAGGATTGGAACTCTCTAAGCCTCTGTGTGCCACGGCAGTTCTTTCTGTTACTTCCTTAAGGTTTACAGACACATCCTCCTTAGGTCATTTCAAAATCTTCAAAAACAAAGCAAAACAAAACCCCAAACAAAACAGGAAGAAAGAAACTGGAGGAGCCCTGAAACAGCATGTTGAAATCAGTAAAGACCAGTTGTGACACATTCTACTGACAACCTTTTGATTAATTTTCTGCTTCATTAGGACCCTTAATTAAATTAACACAGGGTGTAGCAATCTTTGCTGACATGTTTTGTGTACTAACAAACAGGCCACAGATTCCAGCGGCTGCAGTTGCCAGGCTGATATTTAGAGTCTGGCTAAACTAGATGGATGGTTCAGAGAAGCAGGAGATTCATGTGGGTCCCCATTGTGGTTTTGGACAGATTGGTGGGCAAGAGGCGAGTAGTAAAACTAAAGGACAGTATCAAGATACTCTGTGAGTTGGTTTTCTCAGTTTAAAACAATTTTTTTTCTTTCTTTCTCTGCTTTTTTCCAACATGATGAGTTTTGTTGGTTGTTGTCCCCTCCCCGAAGGAATTAAGTTCATTCTTAATCAAATGATTCCATTCCAAATTTACTTTGTTCCCTCAGTCCATTTGTATAAAATTTACACCCCCTTGTCTTTTAATTTACCTCAAATTGTCCTGTGCATCTATTTCTCTTCTCTGGGCAGAGGCTTGGTCTTTCCTATCTTTTGAATCTCCCACATAGTACCTCTTATGTATAATTGTCTTTATAGAGTAGATACCAAATAAATACTTGTTGGAAAAAAAAAACCCAACACTGAATAGAATTGTTAGTACCTTCTGCACTTGCCAAGAATATAGATAAGACCTTGGAAAGGTTTGTTCTTTAATGTACTTTATGAAGATAACATGCAATCATTGCTATGGTTACAGTACATATCATTGTGTTGGTCGATCCACAGTGATATGAAAGTATTGTCTTATGTTGGACACATAAGTACTCTTTTTTTTTCTGCAACAGTCTTTTTTAAAAAAAAAGACACAAAAAATAAAAGCTGTCAATACAAAGATATTTTTTATGTAAAATATTTCCATATTAGTCATTTTGTATAAGAAGATGAACAAAAAAAAGAAAGTGAAAAATAGCATGCTTCTGTCTTTATTCAATTAATATCAGTTCTTTCTCTGGAGGTGGATAGTATGCATAATCATTAGATCTTTGGGATTGTCTTGGATCATTGCATTGCTGAGAACAACTAAGTCATTCACAGTTCTTCACTGAATAATATTGCTGTTACTATGTGCAATGTTCTTCTGGTTCTGTATAATTCACTATATATCAGTTCATGTAAGTCTTTCCAGGTTTTTCTGAAACCATCCTTCTTGTCATTTCTTATAGAACAATAACATCACAATCATATACCACAACTTCTTTAGCCATTCCCCAGTTGATGGGCATCTATTTGATTTGCAATTCTTAGCCACCACAAAAAGAGCTGGTATAAATTTTTTTTTTGTACAAATAGGTCCTTTCCCCTTTTTTGGATGTCTTTTGGTTATAACCTAGTGTAACGGACAACCGAGAAAGCAAGACAGTGAAACCAATTATAATTTGATAGGAGTGTTTATTAACCGGCCGGTGACTGCCTCTCAGAGGAAAAGACAGCAGCAAGCTTTCTGTTAGACATAATTTTATAGAAAATGTGATTGCTAGCAACAGAATATGTTTCTAAGGGGTTGCAGTGCCATTAGTATTGTTCCTATTGAAGCAAAGCCTTAGTATTGTTCCTACTGAATGAAGCGAAGCCATGATCCCTTAGCAAAGCCTTGGATACAAACATAAACAGACCTGAATCCGTGGGAATCTGTGGCATGTTTCTAGCAACACAGGTGAAACATTTCTTTACTATTGGGGCCTATTAGGTGGTTTCCAAGGAAGCTTGTAGGGGTGCCCTCTAGCAGGTTTAAGGGGCATTAGTGTATGATTTATGGTGGTCACTTCACCTAGCAGTAGTATTTCTGGTCAAAGGTTATGTACAGTTTTATAGCCCTTTGGGCATAATTCCAAATTGTTCTCTAGAATGGTTGGATCAGTTCACAACTCCACCAACGGTGTATTAGTGTCCCAGTTTTCCCACATTCCCTCCAATATCCAACATTTTCCTTTTTCATCATATTCCATTCTGATAGGTTTGAGGTAGTACCTCAGGGCTGTTTTAATTTGCATTTCTCTAATAAATAGTGATTTAAAACATTTTTATATGGTTATAGATAGCTTTATTTGTCTGAAAACTGACTATTCATATCCCTTGACTACTTATCAATTGGGGAATGGCTTGTATTTTTATAAATTTGATTCAGATCTCTATATATTTGAGAAATGAGGCCTTTATTATAAATACTTGTTGCCAAATCCTCCCCCCGACCCGTTTTCTACTTTCCTTATAATTTTGGTTGCACTGGTTTTATTTGTGCAAAACCTTTTTAATTTTATGTAATCAAAGTTATCTATTTTACATTTTGTAATGCTCTATATATCTTCTTTGGTTCTAAATTCTCTTATTCATAAATCTGACAGATAAAGTATTTCATGTTCTCTTAATTTGCTTATGGCATCATCCTTTATGTGTAAATCATGTACCCATTTAGACTTTATCTTGGTATATGGTCTGAAATGTTGTTCTATACCTAGTTTCTGCCATATTGCTTTCCAGTTTTCCCAACAGTTTTTGTCAAATAATGAGATTTTATTCCAAAAGCTTGGATTTGGGGGTTTATCATATATACTAGAATACTGTGGTCATTTACTATAATGCAATTTTTACCTAATCTAGTCAACTGATCCACCACTCTATTTCTTAGTACCAGATTGTTTTGATAATTATGACTTTATAATACAGTTTGAGATCTGGAATGGCTAGATCACCTTTTTTCACATTTTTTTCATTGGTTCCCTTCACATCCTTGAGTTTTTGTTTTTCCAGGTGAATTTTGTTATAATTTTTTTCTAGTTCTATAAAGTACTTTTTAATAGTTTGATTGGCATGGTACTGAATCAATAGATTAATTTAGTTAGAATTGTAATATTTATTATATTGACTTGGTCTACCCATGAGAAATTAATATTTTCCCACTTGTTTAGATCTGATTTTATTTGTGTGAAAAGTGTTTTTTAGTTGTGTTCATATGGTTCCTGGGTTTGTCTTGGCAGGTAGACTCCTAAGTATTTTATATTGTCTACATTTTAAATATATTTTAAAATGGAATTTTAAATGGAATGACTCTTTCTGTATCTTGCTGCTGGACTCTTTTGGTAAAATATAGAAATGTGAATGACTTGTGTAGGTTTTTTTATATCCTGTAATTTTTCTCAAGTTGTTAATTGTTTCAAGTAGGTTTTTAGTTGATTCTCTAGGATTTTCTAACTATAACATATCATCTGTAAGAGTGATAGTTTTATTTCCTCATTGCTTATTCTACTTCCTTTTATTTCTTTTTTATTTAATTTTATTTCTTTTTTATTAGTATGGCTAACATTTCTAATACAATATTGAATAATAGTGGTGATAATGGGCACTCTTGCTTCACACTTGATATTACTGGGAAGATCTCTAGCTTATTGATATGGCATTGAATAAATAGATTAAATTAGGTAGAATTGTCATGTTTATTTTATTGGCTATTACAGAATGGTCTTCAGTGGGCATCTTAAAGAATAGGACAGCTGTGCATGTCTATGGGGTGGGTCAGATGCAATCCTGCTTGGAATTAGGGGCTTGACAAGATGGCTTGTTAAGGTGACTTCAAAGTTGTTATTCTATGATGCTGCTTATATAAACTGGGGGATAAAGTAACTGCTTGGGATCCCTCACCATATGCTAGATGAGAGGATATTTACCAGCCCTTGTTAAATAAACCTATCAAAGCAAACAACTGATTCCAAGGTCCACTTGTCTGTTAAGGAGGGCAACAATGACCTTTTAGAAGTTTTCCATAAGTGGCCCCATCTGAGACAGGCTAGTATATGCTTGTTTGGATCACAGTTCCAACCAAGTGTGTTAATTCTTAGATTTATAAGATTTAGAGGTGAAAAAACCCTTAGAGATCATCTAGCCCAATCTCTTATTATGTTATAGATGAAATAATTGAAGGCTAGAGAGGAGAAATGATTGCCCAACTCAGACAGTTGGATTATAGTAGAGGTATGATGAGAATGGAGGTCTTAGCACTATATATCCAGTGCTCCTCTTAATATACCACATTTATGTTCCTAAACCCTGGATCCTTTAAGCTTTTGACAAAATCTCTCTTAAAAAGGATAATTCTGAGTTCAGGGAACTAGAATATATGAGAGGCAATATGGTGTCAAATTTGTCCTTATAGGCTCCTTTAGGGCAAGAACTATGTAATTAGAAAAAAATCATCCTTATAGTCCACCTCCATCCTTATCCCACCTTTCCCCAATTTGGTCCCTTGCCCATAAAAGTAGCCTAATAAGTCTTAATTGAATTGACTAATTGAATTGGCTTATAGATGGTGGAGTTAGGACTCAAATTCATCTCTTCTGAGACCAAATGCAGTGTACTTTCCTTTAGACCAGGGGTTCTTAATTTAGGATCCACGGACTCTCAAGGAGTCTTAAGTACATGAACACGTATGGAAAAAATACATCTTTATTTTCCGTAATCTCAAACTGAAATTTAGCATTTCCTTCAATTACTTAAAAACATTGTCCTGAAAAGAGATTCACAGGCTCCATGTAGCAGCAAGCACCCCAAGCGTCCTCAGGGTTTGCAGCTACCACAGGTTCTTGGATCTGCTTTGTTAAAGGAAAGCAACTCAAAATGGGTTAACAGGCTTACTTTAATCAGTCAGACATATATCGTTTACCTTGTTCAGGAGAAAAGGTCAGCACCCTGAACCTCAAAGTATACAGGCATAATTATCAAGACAGAAACATCAAGTAGACAGATTTCCAAACTGTCCAACCATTACATCCATACCCAGTCAACATCTGGGTTTCCACATTCTGGGTTTTTCAAAGCCGGGGGACTCTCAACAACGGCTTCCCAGAATTCACATCAAATCACAGAACACTTCTCAAAGTGAGTCCCAAAAACAAAGCTACACATCAGAGCTTACATAGCCTTCTCCTGGCTCAGAGAATGTAACAACCTTATTGACCCACTGGCCAATCAAAAAGTATCTACTGAAAAACAAGCCTCCCTCCCCAGGCTTCTGGTGCACTTTAGCCTAGGGGCAGGGAAGATCTTTAAAATTTACATTCGCATTACACTCCCCCAGACTGTCAGAGGGGTCTCATACTCCAAAAGGTTAAGAACCCCTGTCCTGCACCAAGGTTTCTCTCATTCCCATTACCAAAACCCTAAAGATGATGGGGGAGATGAAGCCAAAGCCATCTTTCCAACACAGCCTAAGACAAGCAGCCTTGTCACTGATGACATTGTTAATGGTCTGCCTCATTGAAATGCCAAATATTCTGCTTTGGGAAATGGGTCTTGTGTAAGCCTTGCACAAAGTAATCTCCTACTAATGCACTGAATTGGAGCTCCACAATCAGTCTCTTTGACTAAAAATAACTTGATAGACATTATTCTGGTTAACAATCATGTTGAACTACTCAGGGCTACACATACTGCTTCAGACAGAAAAGGAGTATGTTTAGAGAGGCTTTGCTTATTGTGCATTCAATAGAACTCAATATTCTATAAATTGCTGGGCACTTCCTGTTTTAAACCTTGAAAAATACTGTATAAGAGTCTTCATCCTACAGAACTATTACCTCAACCTTGTTTTTGGCACAATAGGCAAACAGGATTATATAATGGAAAGAGAACCTGATAGAAAGTCAGAAAATCTGGGTTCTACTTCTTAAAATGGCATGAATCAACTGTGTGACTTGAGATAAGTTACTTCATCTTGCTGACCCTCTGCTGATCTCTAACAAACTTTGGGGAAGCTAATATTTTATGCTTCTGTGTGTTTCTAAAAGATTGCATGTGAATTGAATCTTTGTAAGTGGAGTCACTTGTTCAGTAAACTATGGGAATTTGCAGTTTAAAAAAATCCAAAGTAAATTCTCCTATAATTCCCAAGAATCCTTTAGGAATGTGAATATTCACCTTCTTATTAGGTAAATTGGTTAATATGTGTAACAGGGTCACTCATATACATCTATTGCCACTGATCTCACAGCCCTGCTAGTATCTCTTCGGAGAGATATAACCTAGGGACTTTGTTTTTCTGTTAGAATTATAGAATACTCAAGAAATACCAGTTCAGACAAATGGTACGAGACAAATTCAATCAGTAGCTATCAGTGTTCTCCAGATGATATTGTTGCATAGTATGTCACTAGGACCTAAAGACCTCAACCAGGTCCTTTCTCTAGAGGCTTTGTGGAGAATAGATGCCTACCAGATTTTGTATGTCTTTTCTTTTGCTTTTTGGAGGGGGGAAGACAGGATAATTGGGGTTAAGTGACTTGTCCAAGGACATATAGCTAGTAAGTGTTAAGTGTCTGAGTCCAGATTTGAATTAAGGTCCTCCTGACTCCAGGGCTAGTGTTCCAACTAATGATAGGAAATAGGGTATCTCACCCTCCAGGAGAATGGGGGGGGAAGGGGATGAGAGGGGGGATGATGGAAGGGAGGGCAGGCTGGGGGGGAGGGAAGTTGGAAGCATCCACTTTTGAAAAGGGACGGGATCAAAGTAGAGAATAGAACAAGTGGGAAGTGGGATAGGAGGGAGGAAAATATAGTCAGTCTTTTACAATATATCTACTATGTTATTGTTTTTCATTAGCCACACATGTACAACCTATACTGAACTGCTTATCTTCCCAGTAAGTGTGGGTGACAAGGAAGGAAGGGAATGAATCTGGAATTGAAAGTTTTAAAATCAAATATCCAAATATATATATATATGTATATAAAAATAAGTTACAAATTGGACATATTAATACAGATGTGAGCTAATTAAGACAGAATAAAATATGACCATCATTTCCCTCAATAACTGTAGTTCTGTTAATATTGCCTATTATCTACCACATGAGCACTTTTGATTGCCACATCATGCTACTGACTCTTTGGACTTGCAGATCATAAAACCCTAAAATTTCTCATATGAACTGGTTTTTAACGATGTGTCTCTTCTTTTCCTCCTCTCACCATCCTGGAGATGTTGATTTTTTGAACCCAAGTGTGAGAGTTTACATTTATTCCTTATACATTATACCTGTTATCACCTGCTTTCTTTACAGCTTATCAAGCCAATTTTGGATTCTGATTCTGATTTTATCACTCATTGCATTATTAACTAGTTCTAACAAATGCAATGGCTTTTTCCCCTCACCCAGTGAATACTATTCTCTTTCTTTTTTTCTGGCTTTTGAGGAATATTTTTTGATTATACTTTTTAGGCACCTTAATTGGAGATTTGAAATATACAGTGCTTTGGAGGGGTATAGTATAAGTCATGTTCCCATTATAATTAAGAACACAGTTACTTCATAATTAATCTGTACTAATCATCTATCCTCCTGACATTCCAATTCGTACACTTGATATATACAATTAGAGTTTCAGTAACTGGAGTAAAGCTTTTTCATAGAATGGGATCCTGCCCCCACCCCAAAGAAATACTTGTCAAACTGTAACTCTCCCAGTATAAGATGGAGTGCCTGTAAATGTTATACCACACAGCCAATTTAATAGCCATTCCAAGAGTGAAGATGGAAACCAATAAACCCACACAATACATAATCTTTATAGAGCCATAAAAGAAGACATTTCTGAGATTGGGGCCTGAACACTGGGGGCTTTGAGGGCACCTTTCTGAGAGCATTTCTGTTTGTTCCATATATATTAATGCTGCACATGAGCAAGGCAACTCAACGGTAGATGGTCTGAATGGAAAGACCAGTCAACATAAATCAATATTTTGATGGAGCCCTGACCTAGTCTATGTGGGTATTCCCTCCAGTGATACAGATTGCTACCTATCCATGCCTTTTCGTCTTTTTCTTTGTCTTCTCATAGACACTAACAAACATTGATTGAATAGTTAAAAAAAACAGAACTAAATTAAATGAAATTTAATTTACAAATTTAGTGTTAGAAGGAACTTGAGAGAACAAGAAGTCCAATAACCAAAGACAAAGGAAGTTAAGTGTCTTATTCATGGCCACATGGCCAGTAGGGCAGGATCTGACCTGGGCTCTTTTAGATTCTATGTCCAGCACTCTATGTATTATATCAGGGTTTGTACTATTAATATGTAAGGACTTCAAAGGAAAAAGAGAACACAGTAGACAGGAAAGAATTATTGAAGACTTCTGAGAGAAATTGTGACTTGAAGAAACGATAAGATTGGAATAGTGTGTGGAAGGCTTACTGGGCATAGCACAAAAGCATGCATGTGTGTGTGTGTGTGTGTGTGTGTGTGTGTGTATGTGTGAGAAAGTAAGGAGATGAGTTACTTAGACTAGAGGATTTCCAGTGATGAGTCATGAAAGATCCTTTTGGGAGGAGGAGAAGGTACAATTCTGTGATTTCATAAGTGTAAGAGAACTCTCAGAGTGGAAATTCCCTCCACAAATACAAACTGATAACTCCTCTGTAATTTATAGTCTTTATTTGTAGAGTTGTTTGGACCATATGAAAGATCAACTGATTTGCCCGTGTTGAAATGATTAGGATATATCAGATGAATTCAGAACTTTCTCATTCCAGTTCATCCTCTATTCATTCCAAATTTCTTATGTATTTGCAGAATATATAGTTGAATAATTAGGCTGAGGCCAGATTATGGAAGGTACTGAAAATCAGTCTAAGGCTTGGATGTTATTCCATTTTTAAAAAATTTATTTTTGAAAATTTTCATTTCTATACTCTCTCCCATCCTTCATACCCTCCCCCACAAATTGAGAAAGCAAGCATATGAAACTCATTGTGCATGTGAAATCATGTAAAACATCTCCATGTTAGCCAGGTTGCCCTCCCCTGAAAAAGCAAGAAAAATAAAGTAAAAAAGTATGCTTCAATCTTCATTTAGATTCCATCAATTCTTTTTCTGGAGGTGGAATGGCATTTTTCATCAAGAGTCCTTTGGAACTGTCTTGGATCATTGTATTGAGCAGAGTAGCTAAATCTTTCACAGTTGAATATCTTTCTGATATTGCTGTTATGGTACAGGAGGTTATCCTGGTTCTGTTCACATCACTTCATGTCAGTTTGTATAATTTTCCCCAGATTTTTCTGAAACTCTTTGAATATTATTCTAAAGGCATAAAAGAACAAATAACAAATTTTGACTCAGGAAGTAGTATTTGAGTTATTTTCATTTGTGCTACATCACCCTGCTAGACTGTAAGCTCCAGGAGGGCAGGGACTATGTTTTAGCTAGACTTTTTTTTTTTTTTTGCCTATCATGGGACCCTAAACAGAGCAAATACTTAATGCATCTTTTTGATTTGCAAAACAGATGTGGTATTTTTGGAAGATTAATTTGTGCAGGATGGATTGAAAGGAAAAACATTAATAACATAGAGCCCAGTTACATATTTTTCCCCATGTGATACAAAATGGGCCTCATGTTAGTGCAGTATCAATGGAAATAGAAAAGAAATGGAAAATTGACATGAAATATCAATTAGATAATATTAATTAGGTTAATATTGATTGACTGGATTTGAAGGGTAAAAGAAAGTGAGGAGCAAAAATGGCTCCATGACTTCAAGCTTAAGCAATTATAAGTTCCAGGGGAAGTGGTACTCTTTTTCCTTCCTAAAACCAACCCCTCTGCTTTGGCTCTTGATCTCAATCCCTCCCATTGTAATGGTAATGGTAATTTGAAGATCTTCCCTGCCCCTTGATAGGCTTGGTGAATTTGAGGACCTTTCCTGATTTGAATATATTCTCTGCCCCCTAATAAGCTGAATGTGGTCACATGGAGACTGTGGCAGGAGGCTTGTTTTTCAGGAACACCCACACAGGGTTATTTTGTGATTGGGCAGTGGGTCATGAGGGTTGTGATGTTCTCTGACCCTGGAGAAGGCTATATATACCCTGATGTGAGGTTTTGCTTTAGGGCTCACTTTGGGAAAAGTTGTGTAATGTGGCCAGATAAAACTCTGGGCAGCTGTTGAGCCCCCCAGCTTTCAAAACCCATCTCTTTCTTTCTTTCTTTCTTTCTTTCTTTCTTTCTTTCTTTCTTTCTTTCTTTCTTTCTTTCTTTCTTTCTTTCTTTCTTTCTTTCTTTCTTTCTCTCTCTCTCTCTCTCTCTCTCTCTCTCTCTCTCTCT
>NW_027185698.1:23979326-23980420 GCF_028583685.1 Petaurus breviceps papuanus | reverse complement strand
CTTCCTGACTTCAGGGCCAGTGTTCTATTCACTGTGCCACATAGCTGCCCCCAAAACCATCTCTTTCTAATTTTTATCATCTCCATTTCCACTGGCTCCTTCCTGTTGCTTACAAACATGTCCATATCTCCCCCTTCTTGATGAAACCTTCACTTGGCTTTACTATGCCATCAATTGTCCCATGTACATAACTCTATTTCATGGCCAACTTTTTAGAAAAAGCTGTCTATGTATGTTGCCTCCTCCTTTTTACCTCCACCCACTTCTCAGTTTGTTTTTTCCTTCAACCTTTGACTGAAATTGCTCTAACACAGAGGTCGTTACCCTTGTTTGTGTCAATGGACCCCTTTGATAGTCTGGTGAAACCTATAGACCACTTCTCAGAATAACGTTTTTGTAGAAAATTAAATATATAAGATTGCAAAGGAAATCAATTATATTGAAATGTTATTATTAAATTTTTTTTGGAACCAAGTGTATCACCAAGGCAATATTCACAGCACCAACAGCAACTATGAACATGCTGGTGTAGGTCTGAATTGCAAAATATAACAGACTCTTCATTTAGAAGACAGAAGCAAAAACATTTATTCAGACACCAGAAAGCCTAATCCCAATACCAGAAAGCCAAATCCCAACACCAGAAACCAAATCCATCATAGCAACAAAGAAATTAATACACCTTATCACTGCAGGAAGCAACACCATCCCAAAGCCCTCCCCCTGCTTGGGCCTCCCCATAAACACTCACAATCCTAGCTGTCTGCTTGCCTGAATACTCTCCTCCCTCCATTCTAACTGCTCTGACTCATTTATTTCTCTACCCCTTCTTGCTCTACCCATTCAGCAAACTCCTCTCACCACAGGCTCCATGTTATTACATTCGACCTATTAAGGGGCAGGGAAGATCTTCAAACTCCCATTACCATCACACCAAGTTAATGTATGTTTCAATAAGAACTTTTGCCTAGATGACTAATCCTTTAATTGTCATATGCAGTGGCATTTTCCCAGTCTTCATCTTACCTTTATCAGAGTTTGACACTGTTCCTTACCCCTTTCTCTCCTGCTGAATTCCTTCTCCCCTTTTCATT
>NW_027185698.1:23965178-23979316 GCF_028583685.1 Petaurus breviceps papuanus | reverse complement strand
CCCTTTCTCTCCTGCTGAATTCCTTCTCCCCTTTTCATTCTAGATTTTTCTGACACTACTCTCTCCTGGTTGTCCTCCTTTCTGAGTGACTATTCCTTCCCAGAGTATCATCCATGTCTTACCCCCATCTTGTTCTTGGAGGGTGTCACTGTAGGACTCACAAGCAGTCAGGCAGTCAAAAGCATTTACTAAGCACTTACCATGTGCTAGAGATAAAAATACAAATAAAAACAAAGAAAGTCTTTGCCCTCAAGGAGCTTCTGCTCTAAAGGGAAAAGATAACACACAAAAGGAATTAAACAAAATAGGATATGTCAAGGCTACAGGGAGAAAATATGGAGAATTCAAAAGAAGTACAAAAGCAGTGTAGCTGGTGGGAAACAGGGAGGAAAACTACTGCCGTCTAGTCCAAAGGTCTGATCAGAGGGTCAGTGGGTACTGACGAGATGTGAACGCTAGACAGATTCAGCCTTACAGCAGAATGAGATTTCTGAGTGATGAGTTTTCTGGACACGCTGGAGAAATCCAAAGGAGGCCAAAATGAGCACCTTGACTTCCTTGTCTCTCATTTGGTACTACAAAAATGGAACTCCCATCTGAGACTGAGGAGGTGGTTGGGAAAGCAGAGTCAAAATAATATTGGGTCAGAGTTTTATTTTTCTGCTAATCCATGTATGTGCTCTCTGTTCCTATCTGGGGTTAAGGGAAAGTGTGGTTCTCTCTAACCTTGTGGGTCTCTGGTACGCTTTTCTTTCTGCAGATTGGAAGTTTCTGAAAAGAACCACCAGACTTAGGTCCACTTTTTAACTAGACTTCTAATAGTTTCAACCTTTTTTGGTCACTGTAATAAAATCTGAAGTCAGTGGGAAAAAGGTCTCTAAACATCCAAATACACCTGATGTCCTAAAGGTCTCTAAGCATCAAAATATACCTGATGCCATAAAGTCCTACAGTATTTCTTGGGAAAATCCTTAGAGCTTTGTTGCCTTTTATTTAACAAAGGATTCTCAACAGCTTTGATGGTCTGCTTTCTCAGCCTATGGTGCAGATTAGAAGCAGCTAACTAGAAGGAGATTGTATGTGAGGGGGTGGGTTTCTTAGAGACTGTAAGAGTATTAATAGGAGATATGACAACTGACAGATTGATTTTCCAGGAAGAGAATCAAAAATTTAAAGAGCAAGTACAGGGCTGTATTTTCTCAGAGAACAATAATGGATGCTTGCAGAGATGACCCAGGGCCAAGGAAAGTAAAACCATTGTCATTATATTTTTTTTAATTTAGAAGGTCAAAGAAGCATATGAAAATATGTTAGACTTCTAACAAATAAGTTTGGTTCTTGAAGGGGATAACCTTCAGTTACTTGAACAATTCACTTCTATGTAACGTCATTCTCAGATGATGCTTTCCATATGAAAGACTAGTACAGATTTTAAATTATTACACTGATTGCTATTTTATGAGTATCTAATATAAATCAATAAACATGTATTAAGTACCTCCTGTGGACCAGGCACTGGTACATACAAGTATAAAGAGTGAAATAATCCTGTGCTTGATGAATTTCTGGTGATGAAAATGAGAATATATAAAAACCATTTTTGGCATATATATAGTGAATAAATACAAATGAATACAAAATACTAGATACAGGGAATTTTGGGAGGAAGATCAGGGCTGATCTTCAGGAGTCTTAAAGACTAAGAAGCATCCACATCAAAAAGAAAGAACAACTTATGGCAAGAAGTATTTACAAGTGATAGTATTTGGGAAGGCGTATTCATCTAAATGGTTTGCCTTTGTTGTGGAGGATATCCTGCTTAGAGTCCAAACAGCAGAAGAATTTCCTGTTTATAGTGACATTCTCCAAATGTACATATTATTAGATTGCTTTTGTACTGCTCATATTGAGCTCTGTAACACTACAGAACTTCTTTGAAAATCAGTTATTCAAAAGAGGTCAGTCAGATTCAGTCATAAATCCGAGATTGTGAGTCTGGATGACTGGGAATGATGGTGCCCTCAAAAATAAAATAAATAAATTTGGAGGAAAGACAGATTTAAAGTGAAAGATGAAGATTCAATAGTGAGTTTGAGATGCTGATGGGACATTCAAGTGGAGATGTCTAGCAGACAGTTGGTGATATGAAAATTAAGCTCTGGACAGAAATGATGGCTGTAAATATGTAACCATCTGCATAAAGATGATAATTCATACAATGAGTAGGAAAGAGCTCACCAAAAGAGAGTTTGTATTGAGAGAAGAAAAGAATGCTTAAGATAGAATCTTGCTGGACACAAGTAGTTACATATCAGGAAATGGATGACAAATCAGCAAAAGGAGAGAGATTAAGAGAGGTATCAGGAAAATGAGAGAACAGTGTCAAAGAAGCCAATGGAAGAGAGAGTGTCTATAAGAAGGGATAGTTAACAGAGTCAAAAATTACAGAGAAGTAAGTTAAGGAAGCTGATGACAGAGAAGGAAATATTGGATTTACTGATAACCTTGCAAGAGCAATTTTAATTCGGTAGTGGAGTTGGAAGCTAGATTTCCAAGGAGTTAAGAAAAAAAATTAATGGCTGATAAGAGTAGAAGTAGCAAGTGTGCATGTTTTTTTTTTTTTTTCCGCCTAGAAGTCTGGCAATGAAAGGAAGGAAAGATATGGGACAATAGCTTATGGAAATGGTTGGGTCAAGTGAAAAGGTTTAAGGATGAAAAGTGGGGGTGACCTAATCATGTGTCTAGGCAGCTGGAGAAAAGTCCAATATCAATAACCAAGCATATATAAAGCACCTACTATGTGACAGGAAGTGTGCTAGGCATTGGGAATACAAGTACAAAGAATAAAACAATTCCTACTTGAAAGGAGCTCATATTCTACTTAGAGAGACAGTAGGGTTAGCTAAGCATATACAAAATAAATATAAAGTAAATAAATACAAAATATTTAAATACAAGGTAGTTTGGAAGGAAGGATGATGCTGATCTTTGGGAATCCCAGAGACTAAAAAGCATCCACACCCAAAAGCAAAATAAAATGAATAAATGTATGGTGGGAAGTATAAATGATATTTCCAGTATGCTGGAACAAATAAACATATTCTCCATAATTATAATTTCAAATCGTGAAAATTCAAATATTTCAGGGGAATTCATTATTTGAACTAATTGGGCACTAACTGTTTTTCAAGAGGAATGCTGCCCTAAAGTGTTTGCCAATCTCATGGCAGATATCCTGTTCAGAATCCAAAAAGAAGAATAATTTCCTGTCAAGAAATTCTTATTTCTTATATTAGGAATAAAAGAAATATTATTCTTATTTAACTACCAACATTCTTCTGCTGGTAGCATATGTCTATGAATCATGGAACACCAGAAGCATCAAAATCAGAAGAAAAATCAAGAAACGTGAAAAGATAAATAAGTAGTTGTAAGCAGGCTGTAGAATATTATTGAAGATGCCTTATACCTGGAAAAGGGTTGGCAGATATTTTCAAAGACAAATATAACTGGAAAAGTGGCCATGTAATAAAAGTAGGGGAATAACCACTGATAAGCTAAGTGTTGAGATCTTAAAAGAACCAGAGGAAGATTAGTGCATTGGGTAAATCTAAGATGGACAAAAATCTCACAAGATTAAAAAGTATAGATGGATATATATATATATATATATATATTCTTTCCTTCCCCTCTGGCAAAATGCAGTCCCATCAGAACATATATGCTTTGAGTTTACAAAAGCAAAAAAAATTTTTTAAAAGAGGAAAAAGGCATCACTTGGGAGTACCATCCATAATTCAGGGATCCACTGGAGTATTGTGTAGGTAGGTTTATATAAATACCTAACAAAAATGACATATTAAGTTTCTAAGCATTGTCAGTGATATAATGAAAAGATCAATGGACTTATCATTAGAAGATGGCGGCTCAAATCTTGACTTTGCACTTACCAGCTATTTTCCTTTGGGTCAGCTGTTTAACCTTCTTGAGTCTTAGTTTCTTCTTCATCTATAAAATGGAAATGATAGTACCTGGCTCAGCTAGCTCACCATTTTTTTGTGAATATCAAATGAGATCACATAATTACAGTAATAAATAAGGTCACATACAGTTTACATTGCAACCTTTAAAGTACTATGGGAACAGAAATTATTTTATTAATTTAAATGCCCAGCAAAGGTCCATCTCTCTGACTTTTGTTAGTCATTGAATGACTGAAAGAAGTCTGGAGGTAGAAGACTAGGTTCCAATTAGGACATAACTCTAGTCTCAGATCTTCTCGCTACTTAAATCATTAGGTCAAAATATACCAATATGATTACTCCCTTTGAGTGATGGGTAAATAAACTCAAGAGACAAATAAGCCAACCATTTTAAGATGGCTCTTTCTCTTCCCCCTCCCTCTCCCTTTCCCTCCCTCCTCCTTCTCTCCCCTTTTTCTCCCCCCTCTTTCCCCTCCCCCTCTCTCTGTATCTCTGTCTCTCTCTCTCTGTCTCTCTCTCTGTCTCTCTCTCTCTCTCTGTTTCACTCTCCACAGGGCTCCTGATTCTTTGGGTAAAGACAATTGGGGAATAAGTTAAAAAAAGAAAAAAGTTGATCCCTTGCCTACACTATAGGGATGAATATAGCAATACTATTCTTGGATAATTTTATAAACACATTGCTTTCAGTTGAAAATGATACGCCTAGGATCTTTCATGTCAGTGGTACCTGTGTGTATGTGTGTGGGTGGGTGGTGGTGGAAAGAGGGGGGGGATAATCATCCAAGTTTCATGGCACTCATTAGCACCATGCTTTCCTAACACAAGACTTCAACTCTTTTCAATGAAATGTGGCTTTTTAATTATCATTCTTGAAGATAAAGCACAGCTGTATTTACTAGAATAAAAAATCTGCTACCAAGATGTACCACCAGCTCATGGAAGCATAATCCCCTCCCCTTAAGTAGAAGTAATAGTTGGGGAAGGCTTTCAGTGGCAAATATCATAAAATAAACACAATAGCATTGGGCAAGACCCCTTTCCTGGTTTAATTTCTTCTTTCTAAGGGAGCCCAGAGGTGCTATCATCAGTTTGGACATTATTCCATCAACCCCACTCTCAGATTGCTGAAAATCCTGCCATCCCAATAGCCAATAGAGAACAAACTTTTCCCAAGTGGTACCTTTTTTCTCTTTTTTTTTCTGTTTTGATTTTTTTGCTTCTGTAAACTCAAAGCATACATGTTCTGATGGGACTGCATTTTGCCAGAGGGGAAGGAAGGAAAAGCAGCATTATTTGTTCTCCAAATTCTTTGCATGTCTTTCTGAATGATCTGGGAACTTTTCAAATTAATGCACTCCTGGAAATATTTGACAGGTGACATAAATTTTTGACACAGCAACTGAGAAAATACCTAGAATATGACTGGGATGATCCACTGTTAATTTGCATATATCTTGTACTGATCTACCTGGCTTTCTACTCCTTCAACCTGCCTTGTGCCCCCTGCCCCCAATTTTAGTCTTTGGAGCTAGCATCAATCAACTGCCCCACCTCTCCTGGACTCAAGGGTCACTCATGACTCTAGGAGGACATAAATAATGTTAGGGAGGTTATAGATAGTTTTGTATTTTGTGTTCTTCTTACGGCAGATAACATCTGGAATATGGTATTTAGTTATGGAAACAACATTTTTGGAAGGGCAGTGACCAACTGGGCTACATCCAGAGGATTATAATCCGGATGGTAAGACAGTTGTAGACTATATCATATGGAAAGCAACTGAAGACCTGAATTTTCATCCTACCACAGACACTAGCTATGTGTCCTTGGGCAGGTTAATTAATCTCTGTGCCTCTGTAAAATGTTTTGTAGCATAAAAAGTTTTTCACAAATAAAAAATTCCTTAAAGCATAATGGCACCTACCTCCTAGAGATTTTGTGGGAATAAAGTGATATTTTAAAAACACACACATTCATTTGTATGTATTTATGAAGTAAATTGTTGTTATTGTTGTTCATTCTTAGTTTTCAAAGAGGACCGATAACGTCACAGATAATGTTTTGACTTGTGCATGAATTGGAATTATGTGAGGTAGAGTCACTCCCAGTCATCAGTCTCACTCTGTCTTCCAGAGCCATCGAAGTCCAGTGACAGGACAGAAGCCAAGACCACTGGTCATGGCCTGGGGTGCAGTGGGTGACCTTGGCATCTTCAATGTCTGACCAGTGCCCAAGTACTCCACAGTGTATACTTCAGCCACCTTCATGACCATTGGAGCAAATTGTTCTCATCCACGCGTTTCACCAGCATCAGTCTTCACATACTTGGGGTAGATAGCCCTGTGACTTACTGACGGATTTGAGGCCTGTTAGTTACCTTCAGCTTGCTTTAGCCTATGTTCTGGGTCAGTTTTACCTGGCCGCTGTGCATGCTACAGTTTCTTGGAACTACAGGTGAAAGTTGGGTGCATCAGGTGGACAGCAAAGGTTAATGAGCAGCCCTGAGAAGGGCTTGGCAAGCCCTCATACCAGAGGTACTGGTCCTCTTTGAACATCCTTGAATACTTCAGGATGTCTAGGAAAGAAATGGTCACTGTAGCTATCTTAAAACATTTGAAAGGCTGGCGTGTGTAAGAGGCATCTGGCTTTCCAGCCTCCTTTGTGTTTTTCTCCCCTCTACACAATCCCCAGCCCAGCCCAAAGGCTCTTGTTGCTGGTTCTCATATATAATAATCCATTTGCCTTCCTGATGCTTTTGCACTGGTTTTCCTTCACACTTGGAGTGTTCTCCTATCTCACTTCCATGTCTTGGAATAGCCTTCCTTTGAGGCTTAGCTCAAGCTCTGTCTTCTGCATGAGGCCATCCCCATCCCACCATGTCCCTCTGTATATTACTTATATATGGACTTGTGGTCTCCCTCCTTAGAATATAAGCTCTCTTTCTCTTTCATCTTTGTATTCCCAGGGTTGTTGTTAGACTGGATCTTATTGGTGTAGTGAATTGGTATAGTGAACCCCTGATGAGGAAATTCCCCCTACAGAGCAGATCAGTACCTACTCTATAATTTATAGTTATAGAGAGTTGCCTGGAGAACCGAGAGTTTGAGTGACTTGCCCAGAGTCACACAGTCAGTATGTGTCAGAGTTGGGGCTTAAACCATTATCTTGCTGATTTTGAGACTGGCTGTCTATTATAGTGCCCTGGCAAATATTAGGTCATTAATAAGTGTTCATTGATAAATTTGTTGACTTATTATTTAGTCCTGGAGAGTAGAACTAGGAACAAAGAATGGAAGGTACAGAAACAGATTATGCTCAACATAAGCACCGAAGTGGAATCTTTTGTCCTGGTAGATAGTGGTCTTACCAGGTCTTACCAGCGGTCTTCAAACAGAGGCTGGATGATCATCCTGGGAATGGCAGGGAATGGGAGTGCTATAAAAGTCATTACTTTTTAGGTACCAATTGCATTAGATACCTAACTCTGAAATACTTTGATTCTGTACCTTTAAGGAGTTCTTTGATCTGCTTTGATTAGGTCTTCAATTCAGTTCAACCACATTATTTAAATGCCTACCACAAACAAGGTATGGCACAGTGCCAGTCCCACTCTGACCACAGTCCCCCAATTTCCAAGCACCTGAGATCCTGCCTTAATCTTCATTCACAGGGAAGCTGCCCACTCCTTAGCAACAGGGTTCCCACCGAGTTCTTACAGGAACAGGATTTCCTATCTGTCCTTCCACCCTAGCAACTGGCTCCCTGCCTCTGAATTGTGTTATATTCATGATGGAGTGTCATATATCTGCTGCCTGATTGCCCTGATGACAACCACCTGCTTGGTTCTCTACTGATTCTTGTACTTCCACTGATTATGTGCTACATTGTACTTATGTAAATGCTTCAGATTAGAAAATCCCAGAGTCCTTCAGAGATGGAATGGACCTCCCTTCGTTGGTCCAGCTCATGCTCAATTGGAACTTTTTGTTGGTGGCTTTTGCAACCCCCTGCATTTTCCATGCATGAGCTAACCTTTGGATTTGGAATCCATAGCTGGACTTGTGTTTCTGTGTGCCTATCATTGTAATTACCATTCCCTGCCTTTGTTTATTTATTTCTACCCCCAGGCTGCTGCCCTAGGTCTGTCTGAATTCTGACCATGCACCAGTTATGATTTGCCAGGTAAGATTTTCTATACAGACCCACAAAAGATGAAAACTGATAGAGACCTTAGAGAGAGTGAGCAAGGAGGCAGGGACAGTATGGACCTGGTGACATCAAACATGGCCCAGAATCCTCCTATGAAGGTGACCTTAATCAAGTCTTCTTTGGTCTTTCCTCATCTATAAAATGAGGAGAATTCAACTAGCTGATGTCTAGGGTTACTTTTGTTGTTCAGTCATGTCCAACTCTTCCTAACCCCATAGGAGGTTTTCTTGGCAAAGATACTGGTGTGGTTTGCCATTTCTTTCTCCAGTGAATTAAGGCAAATGGAGGTTAAATGACTGGCCCAGAGTCACACAGCTAGTGAGTGAGGCCGGACTTGAACTCAGGTCTTTCTGACTCCAAGGCTCTGTGTTCTACCCATTTAGCCACCTAGCTTCCTAGGGGTACTACCTGTTCTAAATCTCGAATCCCATGTATTTGTAAACACCACTATCTTTTGAATCATAGTTAAGTGCTCTTTTGTACTTCCATATTAATTCCCTGTGAGTTTACATTTATTATATTCAATCAAATTCATCTACTAAAGTCCTTCTATACACATTCATTGTGGTAAAAGTCCAGTTCCTACATTTTTAACAACTATGCCACTGGTCTCAGCTCTGGAAAGTCCTTACAAAATGGAAAGGTTTGTAAGTCATAGCCGGCAATGCATTATGTCCATCTTCCCCAAGCCTGGCTAGTTAAATTTTCAGAGGCTCATTAGCAGAAAGCTGGCCACCAGGGAGTGAAATTTTGTGATCACTGCAAACCATGAAACTGTCTCTTGAAGTATGGAAAGCCTGTGATCATCTTCATTGGATGGAGTAAAGCCCTTCACGGCATGGCTCCAGCCTACCTTCTAGGATCATTTGCTTATTTCTGTTCTTCATGTACACTAATGCGCAGTTGAATGGGCCTCCTTGCTATTTCTTTGACAACATTTTGTCTCCCATCTCCATGTCTTTGTATGGGCTGCCTGCTCCCCATCCCCTGCATAGCTGTAATGTACTCCTTCCTCACCCTTGCATTAGAACACCTAGTTTCTTTCAAGGCTAAGTTCAATCATCACCTAAGTTAGTCATTTCCAGATCCCCCGCCCAGCTGCTAGACCCTTAACCATGTGATTACTTTGCATTTGTTTTATAATTCTGTTGAAGTTTAATATCAATTTATATGTGTACATGTTGATTTCCCTAATGGAATTAATTAATGAATGAAAAGGCATTTATTTAGCACTACATGTGCCAATTACTGTGCTAAACTCTGAGGATACAAATAGAAAAAGTGTGATATAGTCCATATTCTCAAGAAGCTCACATTCTTATTGGGTAAGATGATATAGAAAAGAAAGTACAGCAACAGGACAGATGGAAAACCCTAAAAGTCCCATGGTCATAATTTTGGGGTATATAGCAAGATCCATGGATCTTTATGGAAACTGGTGAAGATGTTAGGGCCACGGTGGACTACAGGGTAGGAAGGAACAACAGATTATAAGATTGGAGGACCTCCAGAGGCAGTGGGATGGAAGATGGTGAAGCCTGAGGGTCGTTAAATTACTGAAAGGAATAGAGCTATTGAATGACATCTCATCCAAACGGTATGAACTACAAGCAGCAAAGGAGAAGGGAACCAGGTTCAAGGGGAAGAGGGATCTGGGCAGCTAGCTGGCACAGTGAATGTGGGGCTAGTCTTGTAATCAGGAAGACATGAGATTGGATCCTTGCTCAGACACTTGCCAACTGTGTTACCCTGTGCAAGTGACTTTACTTCTCTGTTTCCTCAGCCATGAAAAGAAGATAATAATAGCATCTACCTCCCAGGATTGTTGTAAAGATCAAGTGAGAAAACACATACAAGATGCTTTGCAAACTTTAAATTGTTATATATACTTCTAATAATAGTAATAACTATTAGCATTAGTAGTTGTTGTCTGGTGGCTGGGGCAAGAGGGACAGAAGAAGATCCTTGAGGGCATGTTGGTGTTTGTAAACCACTGCTGAATATTGTGCCTGGCACAGAAGGGAGTGTTAAATAAATACTTGTTGATGGATGGATCTATAAGAAACATTGAATCAGATAAGATTCTTTCCTGTTGGTATATATCTGGACAATTGAAGCAAAATTTCTTTGCTGTTGTTACCTTTTTTTTCCCATCTATGGGTGGTGGTGATGGGAAACATTGCAGGATAATTGGAAGATACCACTTCCAGGACATTTAATCTTTGCTCTCTGACCCCAACCTTTTTCAATGCCTCTTACTCTTTTGCTCACATTAGTTCTCTTCTTCAATTTTATCATGACCTTTAATCCATCCCTCTTTTCTCATTCAGTTCCTTGACTATGACTTCATTTGCCTCCATTAGTACATTATCTATTATAATGGCAGTAATAATGAAAATGAATAAAGGAAATCCCTCATTCCCCTAGATTATTGTAGTTGGTTATAGAAGTATTAAGACATCCTACATATATACTTTGTGAATAGGGTGTTAAGGATTCCTACACACACACACGCACACACACACACAATTGTTTGTGACTGTGACTTAAGGAAACTATGATATCCTTAGGGAGGGTGCAGAGGAGTCCTCTTAGTGTAATAGTAGAAGGTAGGAGGTTGCAGTCTTGGGAAAAATAAAAAGAGTTAGAATCATCTCACTTGGAAGTTGAGGGATAACAGTTTTAAAATACTTGATGACCATCTGTCCATCTCCATGGTGTACCTGAATGAGAGGGAATAGGCTTATTTGGAGACAGATGCATTCAGAAGAGATCCAAGAAAGAATTTCTTGGCAGATTTTTTAAACACTAGAATGGGTTACTATGAGGGGGTGACTGAGTTTCTCTTCCAGGAAATCTCTAGGAATGGAACGGAGAACAGTTTGGAATGATTAAATACTTAGAGGTGAGAGAATAGGCCTGGGGATTTCTGAAGTTCATGTTCTCTGTCTAATGAGTTTCAGCTTTTGGAGAAATAATGCAATTAACAATCTTCAGCTATATTCCTCAGTTTCCAGGGTCTAGCCCTGTTTTATTTATTTACTTATTTTTAATTAAATTTTATGTTTATTTTTAGTTTACATCATTCAATTCCACAAGATTTTGAGTTACATATTTTCTCCCTGTCTTTCCCCTACCTACCACCCCAAAACAGTGATCCTACTGTATACCCCCTCCCCCAACCTATCTCTCCTATATCCTACCCCATAAACCCTCCAACTTTCCAGTAGGGCAAGATGGATCTCTGTACCCCAGTGCCTGTATATCTTATTTTCCAGTTGCATGTAAAAAAATATTTTTAAAACTTTGAATTCTAGATTCTTTGAATTCTAGATTCCCAGTAAGGCTGGGAAGATAAGCAATTCAATATAGGTTGTACATGTGTAGCTATGCAAAACATTTCCATAGTGGATATATTGTGAAAGAGTGACTATATTTCCCTCCATCCTATTCCAACCCCCACTTGTTCTATTCTCTACTTTGATCCTGTCCCTTTTCAAAACTGGGTGCTTCCAACTTCCCTTCCCCCCAACCTGCTCACCCTTCCATCATCCCCCCCATCATCCGCTTCCCCCCTACTCTCCTGTAGGGTGACATACCCAATTTAGTGTGTATGTCATTCCCTCCCTAAGCCAAATTCAATGAGAGTAAGGTTGACTCATTCCCTTTTGCCTTCCTTTTCTTCCCCTCCATTGTAACAGCTTTCCCTTGCCTCTTTTGTATGAGACAATTTATCCCATTCTGTTTCACCCCATCTCCTCTCATTACATTCCTCTCTCACCTCTCAATTTCACTTTTTAAATATCATCCCTTCCTATTCAATTGGACCTGTGTCCTCTGTCTATATATACCTGTATATATATATATATACACACTCATATATGTATTCATACACCCATATACCCTCCTATATAGACATATATACATATATGTATACATATATGTATACATGTATACATTTATATTCCCTTCAACTATCCTCATACTGAGAAAAGTTTCATAAGTTGCAATTATTATTTTTCCATGTAGGAATGTAAATAGTTAGACTTTAATAAGTTCCTTATGATTTCTTTTCCCTGTTTACCTTCTCATGCTTCTTTTGCTTCTTGCATCTGAATGTCAAATTTTTTATTCAGCTCTGGTTTTTTCATCAAAATGTTTGAAAGTCCTCTATTTCATTGAATGAGCCCTGTTTCATTTTAAAAGACCTCACAAGTGCTGTTGATATATGTAACAAAGGCACTTTAGTACTGTTACTGGCACACAACCATATCCTGATTTTTCAAAATAGTTCAATATTTACTTATTAAGTACCTACTGTGTGCAGAATACTCTGTCAAAGCTAAGGAAAATACAAAGTTTTGACAAAACATGGACTCTATAGTCATGGACAGCCTAAGGAGGAAAATATATTTATACTAATCTCTCTGTAATCTTTATTTTTGAAAAAAAGTTTTATGGCTGCCTTTTTTTAATAAGAGATTTTAAACTTTAAACACTCACAGATTCTGTTTTTGTCATCGCTAATTTTCTGGAAGCTAGGTTTAGGTATTGTTCCAATTTGCATTTTTCTTATTACTAGTGATTTGGGATAGCCCTTTAATATGGTGGCTAATAGCCTTCATGGGTATATTGGGTATTTGGGAAGGACCAGCTGCTCTGGTGTGAGGGCTCATTTAGCCCTTCTCATCCACCTTTGGTTTTTACCTGATTCACCCAACTCTTTATTGTGGCTCCAAGAAACTGTAGTATTCATAGTGGCCACACTGCAGTAAGTTGTTTCAGCAGATGGGCTAAATCAGGTTGAGGGTAACTGATGGGCTTCAAACCTGTCAATGAGTTAGGGGGATGTCTACCCCTAAGCATATGAAAACTTCCCCCGGTGGAATGGGTGGATGAGAACAATTTGTTCCAATGAACATGAAGGTGGCTGAAGCAAGCGTTATGGAGTGCTTAGAGTTTGGTCAGATATGAAGGACACCAAGCTCTTCCACTGCATCCTAGGCCATGGTCAGTTGTCTTGACTTTTGTCTTGCCAGTGGATGTGGATGACTTTAGAAGACAGAGTGAGGCTGATGACTTTGTATAGCTCAACTCACTTAATTCCAATTCATACATCAGTCAATCTATGTTGTCACTAATCCTCTTTGAAAATAAAGTATAAAAAATAATTGTCTTCAATTCCTTTATTGAGACTGTACCTTCAAGGGCACTTTGACCACTCATCTTCCATTTATCCAGGCTGTTAACTAGTTAAGGAGAAGCATGGAGAGTTACTAATTCCTCCTTCCTACCATCATACTCAGGAGACTTTAACTGTAGGATAATTCACCACTTGGCTGTCCTGTTTCTAGAATTTGAGAATCTGAACTGGCTTATTGTATTATATATAGCCTCAGAGATTTGTGAGATTCAGCCAGTAACAAGACACACAGTTGGTGTGGTGTTACATGTTTCATTCAAAGATCAAAGCAGTTCAGTCTTGCAGCAGATACTCTAGCACCATCTCACCATCTCTCCCCTTCCCCAAGATAGTCATACAAGAAGGAGGAGCCTGTGAAGGTCAAGAAGTTTTCTACCTGACTTGGTACCTACCAAGCAGGGTGGAGGAGGGTAGCATGATGTATACTGTGTATGTGGTGAGAGCTAACTATTGCATCTCAGAGAGAATAATGAACTTGATGCTGCATATTTATGTAGGAGACTTATTGAGTTGATTCCAGATATTCTGGGAGAGAGATCCACGGAGAACTGACATTAGGGAGAAGAGAGAGAAATAATTTTGGAATGGCAGACATATAGGGAAGCAGACCAATGATGCCTTTGGGCTTAAAATCTAGAGATTGTTAGAATGAAACTCCTTTTGGTGGCAATGTTCATTCTCTCTCCTTATTTGAGCATCTATCTATCTATCTATCTATCTATCTATCTATCTATCTATCTATC
>NW_027185698.1:23948141-23965168 GCF_028583685.1 Petaurus breviceps papuanus | reverse complement strand
ATCTATCTATCTATCTATCTATCTATCTATCTATCTATCTATCTATCTATCTATCTACCTATCTATCATCTATCTCTGAAGAGTTAATTTACTCTAGTATATTCTTTGTTATAGGCTAATCTATATAACTTTTATGATTTGTTTGCCATTTTCTTGGATAAATGGGCTTACTCACTAAAATGATGATCAAAGCACAACTCCTCCCAAATTTGTCTCCTTTATACCTTAGATCGATTGATTCTCTTGGTCATCTATGATTATATTAGTTAGCATAAGAGTTCAAACATTTCATTCTTATATAATCATAATCACCATTTTTATCTTTTATGATCATTTCTCAATACTCAAATCTCTAAAATGAGAGATATTCTTTCTCTGTCTCTGTCTCTATTTCTGTCTCTGTCTCTGTGTCTCTTACACACACACACACACACACACACACACACACACAGTATTTGAGAGAGTTCTTGTCTACCCCTTGTTTAGGTATGACTTTTCCCTCAAGCCATAGCTGTATAAGGTATGTTTTTTCATTTCTCTTAATTTTTTAAAGTGATGTGAGCTTTTATAAGTCACATATCTATTTGCAGTGTGTTGTGGCATATGGTATAAATTGTTGGTCTAAATGTAGTTTCTGCCAAACAACTTTTCAGTTTTCCCAGCATTTTTTTTAAGCATGGAGTCCTTACTTCAGCATAGTCTGTATTCTTGGGTTGATCTAACACTATTCTATGTTCACTTGCTTCTGGATCATGTATACACTAATATGTTATATTAATTAAACTTTCAATTTTTAAAAACTAGTCTCAAATAGTTCTAAAATTATTGCTGCTTTTTAGTATGTTGCTCTTTCAAAGTTTGATAGATTTCACCATCTGGACCAGCATTTTTCAGAACTGTGCCCAAGTTAGGAATGGATTAATGGAACTTAACCCTTCTCTTTTCAGGCAGAAGTTCTGTGAACAATCATATAAGGATTTGTTCTATGTGAGGGAAAAGGAAAAGTCAAAGTCATTTGCAGGTTCAGTTGACAATCATTCCAAAGGGGTCATAATTATGTTCATTACTTAGAAGGCAGAATAGCACTGTCATTAGAGTGTTGGGGTTGGGGTTAGGAAGACTCAAATTCAGATCCTAAATTTGAAATTCACTAACTATGATCTTTGGCAAATCATTCAATTTCTGTAAGCCTCAGTTTCTTCATCTATAAAATGGAGATATTTGCAATTTAACTATTTGTTGTTAGTAGGCATAGTAGGCATCACTTCATGTTTCCATGTCTCTTTCTTCTCCTATCTGAATTGTTTCAGAGGTCACCCGAGATCCACAACTCTTATGGGAGATATATACTTCTTTAAACATGGCCCATTTAAATATTATCAACAGGAAGCCCATTACTGATGAATGGTTTATAATATTCTATGACCAAGGAGGAACAAAAGCACAGCCTTGAGTGAAACGGAATAGCCACAGACTTCAGGACAACTCTTCTGTTGAATTACTATGTTGGCAACCTAACAAATTTAACATGTGGCATTCAGAGACAGAGCAATTTTCCTTGAGGAATGAAATAATGAATAAAAGAAAAAAAGCATGTATTAAGTACTATGTGCCAAGTCCTGTGCTAAACCTTGGGATCATGAATAGAAAAATAAAAATAGTTCCTAATAGCAAAGAATTCACAATCCAATGGGGGAAAAACACATAAAATAAAGTCCAACTGAAGGGCCCTAGGAAGGCCTAGAAATGCTAAGGGTTTTCTTACTAGTGGGGTATAAGGAAAAGCCCAGGAGTTATTAAATTATATAAGTTAATCATTTGACATTATGGTGCACTGCAGTATGTAGAGTCAGGACAGATGGTAAGGTCTGCAAGGCTTTAGGAGTTAGTGGCAGGGAAGATGGCAACACTTTTTGGTCTTCTACATTAGTGAAAGGAATAGAGTTGTTGACTCATCTCATCCAAGTCATTGAGCAACCCAAGTGAATGGAAGAACTGCCCTCCCTTCCCCTTCCTATTATGTTAATGATTCCCTCCCTGCTATTCCAGATGGGGAAGAGACAAGATTGAGAGAGTAGCAAAAATTGTCAAAAGTTACTTTAAAATGACATGATAGTTGTTAAGTCAGAGGTCAGTCTTCATATGTTCACAGTCTGGGAATGACTCCTAGTAATGTCTTTATATTATAAAGTACGTGGTCATATCTAAACTGCAGTGCAATCAAGAGCCTCATCTCTGAATCACGGGGCAAGCTAAAATACTGGGATTAAAGTCCTAGTCTGACTTTTTATCTATCATCATGAATAAGCTATTAATGAATTATGGTTATGTCTAGTTTGTTTTATTGAATATAATAATTAACTGAAGTGAGTCCTATGCTTTGATGAGACCTGTCAATATGTGAAATTATTAAATGAGGTTTAATCTTTGCTAAAACTTCTGGAATAAATGCATATTATATTTTTCAGATAGTGATACTTGAACTAAAATTTAAAAAACTATTTAAAATGATAGATAATAATAAATAGTGCCCTGCTGAAATCATTTTCTGATAGTCCCTACTTGCAATTATTAACCTATATACCATCTGTAGTCATTGTGTATATATATTTTCATTCTTCAAGGAATGTGATTTTTATCAAGGTGGTTATGCCCTTCATCAGGTACAGATCACAAAGCTTCTCTGCCCTTAGGAGATGGTCTTTGTGAAAGGCTACAGTCAAAAATATCCATTTCTTGTTGGCCAGCATCTTACTGATGAATCTTTTTTTGACTTAGCGAGGCTGACTCTTTGAAGATATATTGTATAAAGTTTCTGTGCCTTTTAGAATTTGAGCTCTTGACAACTTTCAAGAACTTAGGCTCCCTATCCCAGTGAGGCATCCGAGTAGGAATTTAGTGGAAGCATATAACAGTAAAACCAATGGTATTGATGATAACAGTGGTAATAAAGATATCCCCCAATGAAGTCTCCTCCCATCAGAGAATGGAGGTGACCTTGGGTCCTCAAATGCTATGCCAGAGGATCAAACAATGGCAGGTTTTTACCAAGCTAGAAATGTTTGAGTACCATCTGAATAGATCCCCCAAAATGGGCCCCTATGGGGCGGCTAAGTGGCGCAGTAAATAGAGCACTGACCTTGGAGTCAGGAGGACCTGAGTTCAAATCCAACCTCAGACACTTAACACACACAAAACTAGCCGTGTGACCTTGGGCAAGTCACTTAACCCCAATTGCCCTACATTCTCCCCTCCAAAAAAACAAAACAAAACAAAAATGGGCCCCTATATATCCACCATTTGAGAACCATCCCAACTACATAAGGGGAAATTCATCACTAGATTGGCCACAGGCTATTGAAATTTTTAGCCATTATAGTTCTCAAGAACTCTCTCCTATGGGGACTTTTAATCTGTTTGTTGTCATGGACCACTTTGGTAGTTTTATGAAGCCCCCGAAACCTCTTCTTAGAATAATGTTTTTAAACAAAACACAATGGATTGCAAAAGAAACCAATTCTTTCAAACTATTAAAAAATAAGTTTATGGACCCCTGTTCTGTGAAGTCAACCAGAGATTATGATCTGTGTAAGTGAAAGGCATGCTCACCCAGTGCCTTTGGGTACTCAAGGCTTGTTTTCATATAGAGTTTTAATTGCATTCCTCTCAGCAAGCCTGTGGGGTAGGTAAATAGCATGGGGCACTACTGCCTGTACGAGGAAACTGTCCATTAATAGATAGACACTCTATTAAAAAGTGGCCAACCATGACTTGCCCAAGTCAAATGAGCCCTGTTACCCATCAACAGTTTATTCACAGTAATCACTTTGACTTTGCGTATAGATAGAATCGTGACTTCATATGTGGTGGATTTGGGGTCACTAGAAAGACCCTATGCCTTTGGCACTGTCTGTTGCTAATATCCTTGGGAGGAAAAACTATTTGAATCTAGTTGGTTGGGTTGGTAGGGAATGCTCAGAGAAGACTAGCGTTTCTGGTGTGAGGGCTGCTGAACCCTTTTACAAGCCTGTTTTCCACCTTTGGTGTCTACCTGATCCACCCAGTTCTCACCTGTGGCTCCAAGAAGCTTTTGCATGCACAGTGGTCAGTCACCAGTAAACCATTTTGGCATATTGGCTCAACCAGGTTGTGGGTAACCAAGGAGTCTCAAATGCTTTGGTGAGTTGGGGGGGTGTGTGTATACTCCAAGTGTATGATGATTTTTCCTGGTAGAATGGGTGGATGAGAACAATTTGTTCCAAAGACCAGGAAGATGGTTAAAGCAGCTGCTATGGAGTGCTTAGAGCTTGGTTAGGCAGCAAAGACTCCAAGGTCATCTGCTGCATCCTGGTCCATCACCAGTCATCTTGACTCTATTCTGCCACTGGACTGTGATGCCTCTGAAAAAAAAAAGTGAGGCTGACAACCGTGTGCAACTCTGCCTCACTTAAATCCAATTTATGCACAAATCAAAAGACATCATCCATACCGTTTTTACCTATCTGAAAGTTATATGGTGACAAGCAAGTGAGGAAGCAGCAGATGCCGATTCACTGGGAGCTGTGGTCACCACCCTGCACATGGGGCCATTTGTACTTCAGCACAAATAAGAGCTCTGAGAGCAGGTTTTGCTCTGAGGGATGGGGGTGAAGATCCTAAAGGGCACTAAATATTTATGGAGTAAGGAGAGGGAGCCACTAAGAGGGCAAATGGCACAGAGTGGGAAGGTGCAGAGGAGAGCCCTGAGAATAAATTTTGTTTACTCGACCATCGTGCCTGCCAAAGTACATTTACTAATAGTCCCTATATTGGCATTTCAGAGACTTAGGGGCTGGGTAGAAACAGAGGAGAGTTTTTAGACTCCTTTTGTCATCTGTCTCAACAAGTTAGGGCTGCTATCAGTTGAACTGCAATCTGTTGCCCTGCAGGGCATTTTGCCAAATATATATTTTTCCCTCCTAGGCCAATCTACTCCAAAGAAAAGTTCAAATGCTAACACTGACTTTTTAAATGGCTTTATAAAATGTATAGTTTTAAATATTTTGTAAATCTGTCTGGATATGCTGAGACTTTCAAACAAAAGCTTTTTTTATTTATTGTTCCCTGCTTCCCCCCAGTCCAATTAACAGTAGCATTAGAAAACTACACAGTTATGGGTTCTCCCCCCACTGAAAATGGACCTGAATTCACAACTCCCTCTCCAACCCAGGGAGCCTGAACTACAGAGCAAGCACCTGGGGGCAAGAAATTCATTTATGGTCTCTCAAGCAGAATGTTTTCTTATAAAGCAGATAATCTTTCCGTTCCCATTTAAAAAAAAGAAAAGGGGAGGGGCAGCTAGGTGGTACAGTGGATAGGCCTGAAGTCAGAGAGACTCAGCTTCTTGAGTTCAAATCTGGTCTTAGGCACTTACTAGCTGTATGACCCTGGGTAAGTCACTTCACCCCATTTGCCTCAGTTTCCTTCTCTGTAAAATGGAAGAAGGAAATGGCAAACCACCCAGGTATCTTAGCCAAGAAAACCACAAATGGGGTAACAAAGAATCAGACACACTTGAAAATGGCTAAACAACAACAAAAAGTGGAAGGTTTCTTTTAAACCTTTTAGTTTCTGTCAAAATAAAAAAAACAACCTTTTTAGCGATGTATGAATTTTGCAATTATCTGATTTAAGAGCATAAGTACAAGCCCATGTGAAGCTGTGTGCGTTTATGGCTATGATTGTGGCTGTAAATGTTTCCCTAAAGTTCTGGTTTGTTCTCCAGTATTTTGCTATCACACCCACATTTTATAGCAGATGGCTCTAGGGCAGATGTTTTAACTCCACCTCCCCCCCCTTTTTTTTACAGTATCACCGAACCCTTTGGCAGTCTGCAGAAACATCCTCAAAATATAATGTTAATTGGATAAGATTACAAAGGAAACCAATTATATTAAAATATAATTTTCAAAATATTTTTTAAAATCACATTTATAGGTTAAAAAAATCCTTTATTCTAGAGTTAACCAGATATCTTACTAGGTCTAAGTAAAGATCAGTGCCAAAGAAATTACTATGCTAGAGTCACAGAATCACAAAATATTAGAGCTAGAAGAGACAGAAGAAATTATCTATTCCAACCCCCTTATTTTTCTGAGGAGGAAACTGAATCCCAGAGAGAAGAAGTAATTGTCTAAGGTCACTTAGCTGGTAAGTGGGAGAGTCAGGATTAGAAACTAGGTCTTCTAAACTTAATATTCTTCATTATACTTTAATTCTTTGAATTTCTTTTGTCAATGGTACTCCTATTTGAGACCATGGCTATTTCTTGTGATTTATTGATGCTCAGTCGTTTTTAGTCATATTCAACCCTTTGTGACCCACTTTGGGGTTTTCTTGGCAGAGATATTGGAGTAGTTTGTCATTTCCTTCTAGGGCTCATTTTACAGGTGAGGAAACTGAGGTATACAGGATTAAGTGACTTGCCCAGAGTTACACTGCTAGTAAGTGTCTGAGGTTAGATTTAAACTCAGAAAGTCTTCCTGACTCCAGGTCTGGCACTCTATTCACTGTCCCACCTAGCTGCCCCATTTTCTTGTGATAGGAAATTATAGTTAGATATAAGGAACTCATTTAATGCAAATTGCATGATGTGGTTTGGGAAGAACTATGAAAATTATCTTAAGTAGTCCCTTACCCCCTTTAAGTTTATAAACATTATTCCTTCCAAAGCAAAGAAATTATTGTTGGCTTTACATATATCTAAAAAGGAGATCTAGGTCAGGGAAGGAAAAGAGACCCCCCAGAAAAGTTTTTAGTAGAACAAGTGAATAACAGAATCCAATATAATTAAATGTAATAAATTTATTTAGCATTGCTCTGTGTGCAAGGTCCTAAGGAGATGAGATGTTAGGTAAGACATGATTCCTGCCCTTGAGGAGCTTACAGCATGATTGATTGTGGAGGAATGCTTCTGAATTTCCTTTGACATAGGCAATAAAAATAGACAGGCAATCAGTTGAAGAATACAAAATAAAAGGATAGCTTATAAGTAAAGATGTAGGAACTGATGATGATTCTTCAGGATCAGAGAATTTTAAAATGTTAGAGCTAGGGGTGGCTAGGTGGTGCAGTGAATAGAGCACTGGCCCTGGAGTCAGGAGGACCTGAGTTCAAATTCGACCTCAGACACAACACAAAAAGTAGCCTTGTGACCTTGGGCAAGTCACTTAACCCCAATTGCCCTACCCTCCCCCCTCCAAAAAAAAAAAAAGAAAAAAATGTTACAGCTAGAAGGGTGTTGAAAAGTCATCCAATATAATTACCTCATTTTACAGATGAGTAAACTGAGGCCTAAAGATGCTAAGTGATTTATGTCATACACTGTAGTAGGAGAAGAAAGAGCCAAGATTTGTACCCAATTCTTCCAATTCCAAATCTAAAACTCTTTCCACAGTGCAACTTAGCACTCATTTAAAAGGTGAGAATACTTTATAACTTTGTTTTGATAAACCATTTTAAATATTGTTTCAGTGAAGTTTTTATTAATAGAAAAATTCATCATTGGCTGGATTTAGCCTGTATTCCTGGTTTCTCTCAGTTATCTGTGTCTAGGGTTAAGCTTAACTTCTTGGCACAAATGCTTTTGGGGTAGTGATGGGAAGATATATAGAATCAGAGCAGGGAAATATGAATTCTGTCCGCATCTCTGCTACTTATCGGGGAGCTATGTAAGCCACTTTCTTGTGCTGGGTTGGTAGAGCATAAATCCCCTGAGGACAGTGATTGTTACATTGTTATCTTTACATCCCTAGTACTTTGAACAGTATCTTCTACATGGTAGATGCTTAATAAATATATGTTGAATAAAAAATTGAACTAGGCATCAGTTTCCTCATCTGCAAGATGAGGGAGGTGATTCAACTAGCTGTTCTCACAAGTATTTTTAATTCTAACATTCTATGAGTCTGTGAAGCACCACTATTTACTTGGAATTAGACCACCTGAACTTCATTGGAAATTAGGAGGAAATAATAGTCTCTATGTAATTGGTCTTAATATAAGAAGTGATGACCGGTGTTCTAGGTATCATATTAACTTGTACTAAGTAGACTTGCTTTCTCTGGTTTGTTTGTTGTTGTTGTTTTGTGGGGAGAAAGGCAAGGCAATTGGGGTTAAGTGACTTGCCCAAGGTCACACAGCTAGTAAATGTATCAAGTGGTTGACTAAGGCCGAATTTGAACTCAGGTTCTCCGGACTTCAGGGATGGTGCTCTATTTACAGTTCTACCTAGCTACCCCTGACTTGCTTTTTCTTAAAGATGATCTAAAGTATGTATCCTGAGCAGTGGTGTGACAATCAGCTCTCCATAAAAAAAAGTGTACAAAACACACTTTTAAGTTCCAGCCTCAGACACTTAATGCAAAACACACACACACACACACACACACACACACACACACAAACTAGCAATGTGACCTTGGGCAAGTCACTTAACCCCAATTGCCCTTCAAAAAAAATTAAAATATTATTTTTTTGAATTAACATTTTCTCCATCACCTTATAAAAACTAGACAATCAACAAAACAATAAATGAAGCCATCATTTGTAGCATTTGCTGATTTCCAAAGCGTAAATGCTAAGATTGAAAATTTAACAATTCTTTCTTGCAAGCCAGTATGGACTGGCTCCAGCATATGACCGATCCTGAATGACTCTGGTCAATTGACCAATGATCATGTTGCTGGCTACAAATCTCAGGCTCATCCTGTCAGTGGGGTATGGTGATGGGAACAATTTATCTATCCTGATCCCCTTATCAAAAGTGGGATATCTACTTTAAAAGTGGAGGAGGGATTATGTGAGTTAATTGGCAAGCCAAGAGAAGTTGACTTCTCTCTAGTGATGTAAGCAAGATAAAGATAGAAGGAGATGCCAAAGTCTTTTAAACTCAGTGAAGAATAATGAATCTAGGACAAAGTCAGCATATGACTTTAGCATATTTTCAGCATATGCCGTAGCACCTAGCAAAGAAAATTATTGGGAGGCCATGGGAAGTAATGGTAAATGTAGGGAGGATAAAGACCAAATTTCAGCTTTGAGATGGTCATGATCAGACTTGAGATCTATCTGTTGGCATTATAATTTTGTTTGGAAATGAACTACACATCTCTTGGATTAGAGAATCTAATGAATTCATTGTATCATAATCCTGTATCATAATATAGAGATCATAAGATTTAGCAGGTGAAAAGGACCTTAGAAAGTCAGTCCCCACATTTCACAGAGAGGGAAACTGAGCTCTAGAAAGGTAAAATAATTTGCCAGAATCACATAGGTAGTAAGTAGAACAGACTCGGATTAGAACCCAGGTCTTCTGATTCAAAATTCAACTCTCTGCTATGTTATGTTATTTTTTTTTCCCAGGTGAGTGGTAAAGAAATGACGGTAAATGGAAACCATCCTCTCCCCAAAAGAGGTATGCTGTGATATTGACATTGGCTCCTTAAATGGATTTCTCTGTGTTGGTGATTTCTTCTTCAACTGTGAGTTGTATTTGGAGTTGTTTGGATTCTGTGTGATGTTTTGTTGTTGTTTTCTGTTCATTTTAGTCAGTTATCATATGTGATGAGGTTATGTCTTGTGAAAAAAAATCCTTATTAAATTCCAGGAAAAAAATACTGTTTATACCCAGCTGACAATTTTTCAAAGTTCTGTTTCCAAATTTCTTTTTCCAAAATAACTCTTACAGTGAGTCCCTATTACAGGCAAACATACTGCCTGCAAAATTTGGTTTTTATAAAATAACACATTTTTGAATTAATGTGAAAGCCTAATGGTGAGAACCACAAACTTGAAGCCCAAATTCCATTTATGACTTTTTAAAATTGAGCCAACTTGGACAATTTCAGTTCAAGTCTTCAACAGTTGATTGGGTGCCTGTTGTATCATAGCACTGTGCTAGATGCTGTGATAATGATAATTCATATTCACATAGGACTTTGCAGTTTTCAAAGCACTTCCTTCATGATAGCCCTGTGAGGAAGGCAAGTATTATAATCCCCATTTTACAGATAAGGTAAGAGTGTTAGATTGACATCAGAAGAAATGCTCAAACTGAGTTCAGCAACTGAGAGGACACTCAGAAGATAGATTCAGGAGAAGCAAAAAAAGAGCCAAGTTTAGAGGTACAATTCATATGGGATCTTCTAGGTGAGCCTGGAGAAAAGCTGTATTATTATTAATAACATATTTTGTGACACTTTAAGGTTTACATAATGTTTTCCTAGTATAATTATTATAAATATTATGATATTAAAAAAACAACCCTAGTATAATTATTATCCTCACTTTACAGATCAAGAAATGGAAAACTCACAGAGGGTAAGTGTTTTTTCTAAGGTGACAGTTGAGGGAAATAATAATAATGCTATTGGAGTCAGACTTTAATTTGAGGCTGCTGACCCTAAGACTCTCATTAAGACAAAATGCACACCCAGTGTGATCCTTTATAGATCAAAGGAGAGCATGGCTGATATACCCTAGCCTACCATTAAAACAAAACTACCAAAGGATCACACTGATGTTGGCATTCCTTTTTGGTAGAGTAGGTTACTGCTTGAAGAGTTTTTACTGCATAGAGTTGTAAAAGATATCTCCATTCCTTCCCTAAACTTCAGATCTTCCCAACTGCTCCAAAAATATATGTATTCTTTTCCAAACCCTTTATTTCACGAAGGGACAAGTGATACTTCAGGAATCAAGACAATACAACAAGTGTTGAGAGACTAGAGATGGCCACGGATAGTCCCAAAGTTTTAGGGGGCAAAGAAAGTGCTTCAGCAAAATGTAGATGAATGAGCTTGATGTTAATTCCATGGAGAATTCTTGTATTGGGAGTACTTAGAAAGGGACACAGTCATCTCTAGAGCCAGCATAGATGGAGTAAGCATGAAGAACCTGTCATGTCACACTAAATTCATTCCTCTTAGCCCCACTTTATTCCAACTGTTATCATACTAGTGGATCAGGGAATTTGATAAGATGCCGTTAGGGATTTGACCAAATTTCTGATTGTACCCTTGAGGACTTGAAGGAAAAATAGTAGCACAGTTCAGTAGATTTAGAACTAATGGAGTGACAAAAACCAAATGTCACTCTACAGCAATATCACTAGTGGAATCTAATCTCATAGGACTCTGTATTTGGTTCTGTTCTGTTTGCTGTGTTTAGGACTTAGATGCAGGCACACTCCTCAAGCTTGGAAATGATACAAAGCTATAAGGGATAGAACGAGGACCCCAAAATATCCTGGCAGGTTTGAATCATGGGCTAACTCTAATAAAAGGAGATTAAATGATGAACTAGAAGTTCTGCAAGTGGGTTCAAGGAATTCATTGCACAAGTACAGGATGGGGGAGGAATAACTAGAAAGCAATCTATCTGAAAAAATTCTGAGGTTTTGGTTGTCTATAAGCTCAGTAAGAGTCAATATTATTTTGAATGCCAAAAAAAATGTAATCCAATCTTATACTTCAATAATAGAAAGATAGTATCCAGAGGGATAGAAGAGATAGAACTGCTCTTCTCAGTCTAGTCACCATTCTTCAATGATCAGCACTCCAGACACGGCCTCAGGCTGTTGTTCCATTAGGTTGGATGAAGTGAAAGGAATAGCAGTGGAACCCTGGTTACTGCTCAAAACACCTGTTATCATACCTGTGTGTCTCTTCTTGCTCACCTAGATCGTGTGCCCATACTCTCTTCTTCAAATGTATTCATCAATACTCTTCAACCACATCCTGGCTCCTATGAGATTTCTCTTTTAAGTTGAGGGGAAAATAATGCTGCCCTTTTAGAACACAATCCCACTTAAGCCCAATTGGTTTTTATAAGCTAAGGGATTTCTGTCCTGGCCAGCAGAATTCCATGCTCAGCACCTATTTCTCCTTGGCAAAGAGATCTGGCTGAGATTACAGAGGTATGGCGGCCAGCCTGTATAGAAGTATAGAGGCAGTAGATGGAAATGTTATCTAGGGGAAATGGCAGGTAGGTCAATGGAGGAATATAAAGTATGGGAGAATGGATAATTTGGAAGCAGTTTGGAGAGATAGAGTATGAGTCTTGAAAGGTCAACCCGAGTTAGAGATAATAGAGAAATACTGGAGCTTCTTGAGTAGGTAAGTGACATCGTCAGTTCTGTGCTTTAGGAACATCACTGTGGCATCCATGTGGAAGACAGATGATAGATGGGAGACATTGGAGATAAGGAGATCAAAAGGTGATGAGGGCCTGAGCTAGGATGGTAGCCCTGCCAGTGGATAAAAAGGGGATGGCTGCAAGAGATGTTGTGGAGATAGAACTTGCCATTGATTGGATGTGGATGGTGAAAGAGAGGGACAAAATGAGGATTATTCATTTCTTTTAATTTTATTTTTATTTTTAATTTATTTTAATTTAATTTAATTTTTTTTGAGGATTATTCTTACTAGATTGTGGTTATGCTATCCAAATTTATCTTCTAATCCATTTCCTAGTGACCATTTTCTGTAAACTCCCAGGACATTCTTCTTTCCTCAACAAGAAAGAGAATAGAACAGGACCATTGTAATATATTTCTGTCTAATCTCCAGGCCTCAAGTCTCTCCCCATTCTAACCTCTCCTGCCAGGGTAATTTTACTAAACCTCAGGGCTGATCAGGAGACCCCCCGCCCCCTTAGTAAGCTTCAGTGACTCCTTATTTCCTCCGAGATCAAATATAAAACTCACTGTTATGTAAGGCCCCTCATGACCTGGCCTTGTTCTACATTTGCAGGCTTCTTATACTTTATAACTCTTTGTGTGTTCTCTGATCATGCTGGTCTGCTACCTGTCTCTCATTTGTGACATTCTGTATCCTGACTGTGCATTTTCACTGGTTATCAAATCTTCCCCCTCCTCCTGTGATGCTTAGTTTCTCTGGCTTTCTTTAAGACTCTAATGAGATCCCACTTCCCTCCACAGACCTTTCCTCGTTCCTTCTTTCCCCCTTTTCCTTCCCTTCTTGCTGCTCCTCTCTTCTCTTTGAAATTATCTTTCCTTTAAACTGCATATTTTATGTATACCTTGTTATTTACATGTTGTACTCCTCATTAGAATGTTAACTCCTCGAGGGCAGGAATGGTATTTTTGTATTTCTTGGCATGCACAGTATCTAGCATGGATTAAACCTTCTTCACTAATTGCCTGGGGAACTACAAGGATGACTAAGCCCTCAACAGAAATAAGGATGTTAGAAAAAAGGGTAGGTTCAGGAAGAAAAATAATGTACATTTGGACAAGTTGAGTTTTAGACCCCTATGTGATGTCAAACTGAAAATGTCTAATAGGCAGTTGAGAAATGGGATTGGAGATTAGGAACTCAACTAAAACTGAATATGTAAACTGGGAGTGATTTGCATTGTGATGATAACTGAACTCAGTGGGAACTGGTGAGATTGATAATTAAGAGAATGTGGAGAGGAAGGTCCAGTTATACCTGGCCATAGAGGGTGGGACAGAGAAAGTGATCTAGAACAGGAAACTGAGAAAGAAGGGCAAGGAAGGTAAGAGAAGAGCCAGGACAGGGAAATGTCTTAGAACTATGGGAGGACAGAATGTCAAGGAAGGAAGGGATACACAATAATGTCAAATACTGCAGATAGGTCAATGAGAATGAGGGATTAAAAAAAGGCCATCATATTTGACAAATAAGAGATAACTGATAACCCTGTCAAGAACCATTTCAGTTGAGTTATGAGAGTGGAAGCCACACTCTAAAGGATTAAAAAGTGAGTGAGGGGGCATCGAGGTGGCACAGTAAATAGAGCACTGGCCCTGGAGTAGGAGGACCTGAGGTCAAATCTAGCCTCAGACACTTAACACTTAGTAGCCCTGTGACCTTGGGCAAGTGTAATGGAAATGCAGATTTAAAGATCTTCCCTGCCCCTAGGCTAACGTGCACCTGGAGCCTGGGGTGGGAGGCTTGTTTTTCAGTAGATACTTTTTGATTGGCCAGTGGGTCAATAAGGTTATTACATTCTCTGAGCCAGGAGAAGGCTATATAAGCCCTGATGTGTAGCTTTGTTTTGGGACTCACTTTGAGAAGTGTTCTGTGATTTGATGTGAATTCTGGGAAGCCGTTGTTGAGAGTCCCCCGGCTTTGAAAAACCCAGAATGTGGAAACCCAGATGTTGACTGGGTATGGATGTAATGGTTGGACAGTTTGGAAATCTGTCTACTTGATGTTTCTGTCTTGATAATTATGCCTGTATACTTTGAGGTTCAGGGTGCTGACCTTTTCTCCTGAACAAGGTAAATGATATATGGCTGACTGATTAAAGTAAGCTTGTTAACCCATTTTGAGTTGCTTTCCTTTAACAAAGCAGATCCAAGAACCTGTTTGAGCAGGCACCCTGGGGACACTGGGGTGCTTGCTGCTACAGCAAGTCACTTAACCCTAATTGCCCTGCATTGCCCTCTCCAAAAAGCAAAAAAAAAAAGTGAGTGAGAGGTTGTTTACTCCATTGATTATAATTCTTCTTTATAACTTGACTAATGTTTAATGCAAAGATATATGTAGAACCTATGTTGGATTGCATGCCACCATGGTGGGAAGGAAGGGTGAGAAAATTAGGAACTCAAGGGATTGTGGAACTGAATATTGTAAACTAAAAGTAAATAAATACATTTTTTTAAAGTGAGTGAGAGGAGAGGAAGTATAGGTCATATGGCAGTTGATATTTTCTAGGAATCTGACTGAGAAAGGGAGGGAAATTATAGCTACTGAGCTTGAAGGGATGGTAGGGTAAGATATATATATATATATATATATGTGTGTGTGTGTGTGTGTATTTTTTAAAGGATCAGAGAAACTCAAGAATATTTGTAGGCATTGTGAGGGATCAAGGGGATAAAGAGAGAAATAGTATTAGAGTAATAGAGATGATTATTGTGAACTTTCAGGGGGTATAACTAGAGCCAGTGGATGGAAGTTAACCAGGAGACAGATTATAAGACTTGAAAATCATTGTTGGAATTTAGAAGGGACCTTAGAAATAATTTAGTCCAACTTTTTTATTTTATAAATGAAGAAACAGGTCTCAAGAAGTGAAGGGACTTGCCCATGATCTTATAGTTAATAGTAGCTAGGTGGCACAGTGTAGAGAGTGCTGGGCCTGGAGTCTGGAAGACTCATCTTCCTGAGTTCAAATCTGGCTTCAGACACTTACTAGCTGTGTGACCCTGGGCAAATCATTTACTTCCCTCCTCTGGAAAATGAGCTGGTGAAGGAAATGGCAAACCATTCCAGTGTCTTTGCCAAGAAAACCCCAAATGGGGTCACAAAGAGTCAGACACTACTGAAACAATTGAACAACAACATGTAATTAATGGCAAATTAAGAACCAAAACTTGGATTTCCTGCCCATCTTTAATGGCATTTCCACTAATAGATAGAAGATTTCATTCTGGATTGTCTGGGCCCTTATAATATCATGGATTCAGAGTTGGAAAGGAACTCAGAAAAAAATTTAATAACATCTTTTTTTATAGATAAGAGAAGATGTCAAGATAAAAGAAGTGACTTGACCACGGTCACACAATGGGTCAATAGAAGAGCCAAGAATAGAAGCTAGGTCTCTTAATTCTTGGTTCAGTGTTCCTTACACATCCCTGAACTAATTTAAAAAAACACACACAACAGCAACCCTTTAATTAAGTTAAAAAACAGTGAGCTCAAACTCAATTAAGCTAATTAAAAATTTTATTAAGTTAAAAAAGTAATTAAAACTCCACTTTTATTAAATTAAAAATGAAATGGCAATATTACCTTATTTTGAATTCATTATTTTAAGCCAAGGATGACGGATTTTTTTTTGGTTATCCTTTGTTTGCTTCATCATTTATAAATGCAGTCCCAAGAATAGAAATGTATCACTTTGTAGTTATAAGGGACATCAGATTTCCTATATAAAAAAAGTGGCAACAATTGAGTAACATTAAGTAAAGGTAGAGTTAGATGGCACAGTGGATACTAAATTCAAATCTGGCCTTGGATACTTACTAGCTGTGTGACCTTGGGCAAGTCACTTAACCCCTATTTGTCTCAGTTCTCTCATCTGTAAAATGAGCTGGAGAAGGAAATGGTAAAGCACTCCAGTGACTTTGCCAAGAAAATCCCAAATGGGGTCACAAAGGGTTGGACATGACTAAAATGACTGAACACAATAATAACACTAAGTAAACCTATTTTAAAAAGTCTGACAGTCTATGCCATGTTCTACACTTGTAGTCTATCACTTCTATGAAGTGGTGGTGGGGGGGATGCCTTCTTATCTCTCCTTTAGAGTAAAATTTTAAGTTATAATTTCACAGGATTCAGTTTTAATTGTTTTATTGTTATTCTTTTCACATATATTATTTAGGCTTAGGTTTGTAATTAGGTTTATAATGTTGTCTTGGTTTTTTGCATCGGTTCATAAAAGTTTTCCCATATTTTCCAATATTAATCTCATTCATCATTTATTTATAGAGCAAAAATGATCTGTTATATTCATGTACTACTACTTATTTAACCATTCTCATAATTTGTTTCCAATTCTTTACTATTCTAAAAAGTTCTGCTATAAATATTTTTGTGTGTATGGAAGCTTTGTTTTTTATTGTTGATCTCCTTACAACATATGCCTAGCAGCAAGGTGTAATGGAAATGCAAATTTAAAGATCTTCCCTGCCCCTAGGCTAAAGTGCACCTGGAGCCTGGGGTGGGAGGCTTGTTTTAGATACTTTTTGATTGGCCAGTGGGTCAATAAGGTTGTTACATTCTCTGAGCCTGGAGAAGGCTATATAAGCTCTGATGTGTAGCTTTGTTTTGGGGGCTCACTTTGAGAAGTGTTCTGTGATTTGATCAGATGAAACTCTGGGAAGCCGTTGTTGAGAGCCCCCTGGCTTTGAAAAACCCAGATGTTGATTTGGTATGGATGTAATGGTTGGACAGTTTGGAAACTGTCTACTTGATCTGTTTCTCTGT
>NW_027185698.1:23836668-23948131 GCF_028583685.1 Petaurus breviceps papuanus | reverse complement strand
CCTGTGTTGGCAGCAACCCTGGGGACGCTGGGGTGCTTGCTGCTACACAAGGTCAGAATGGATGTAATTTTTGTCACTTTCTTTGCATAATTTCCAGTTGCTTTCTCGAATGGGTGGACCAATTCACAGCTCCTCCAACAATGCATTAGTGTACAAGGCTTTGATTCTTGTTGTAACCATTTTTCAATACTTTTTACCAATTATTTGAAAATTCTTTAAATTTGGTTAAAAGCTTCTATCTTGTTCTTGCAAACTAATCAGAAGATATTGTATTTTTTAATATTTTCTAAGAGGTGAAAATCTCACTGAAAATAAAGATTAGGAAGATTTTTAAATGGGCAAAAGTTTTTGTTTCTAAGTTTTTAAAGTATATAGATATAATAATTTTTATAGGTGACATTCTGCAACAAAAACTTAGTTCTTTAATATCTTGCTAATTTTAATAGTTTCATCATTATCATTAGATAGCATCTTAAGATACTATACACATCTAAGATGAAGTTCATTAACAATAGTAATGATAACATTTCAAATCTTCAAAATTTTGATTTCTGGAAGAGCTAATTTTTTGTCAGAGTTGGTTAATTCATCTTTATTTTTTACCTTTTTGATATGACTGGAGAAGAGCTCAGTACTATAAGTAGCAGACCTATTACCTCTTTCATTTTCTCATTGTTCTCTTGTGGTTGCATTATTAACATTATTTTCAATCCATGGTTTCTTTTTATGGGTCTTTTTAAGCCACCTGTCTATTTTGCGAAGATTCAGTTAGTTAAAACTAAATACTGTAGTATGTAAAATGCACTTGGGTGGGCATTTAACCTTCTATATTTAAAATTTGAATTACCATACACTGAAAGTAAACAGAGAGGTGAGAGTCCCATTGTCAATTTCTCTGTTATAGAAGTGACACTCTTCAGGATACCTTGTATATTTTTGTGACATAGCTGATGTCTAGACTGAATGAAGGCACCAGTGCCAATCCATAGATTAATCATTAGGGACAAGAATGGAAATTCATCTGTGATTTAACCTATAGAGGAGACTCCCTCTACAAATTGTTCAAACTTGTCTTGAGAATTGCCTAGTGCACTGAGAGGTTAACATACCCAGAGTCATATAGACAATATGTTTAAGGTAATATTTGAACCACAAGTTTTCCTGATTCTGAGACCATATTGATTTTCATATGAATATAATTAATTTCTAAATTTATTGTATAATTTTTAATTTTATTATTATTATTTTTATTAATTTATTATTATTTTATAAAGATAAAAATACAAATATAAATAAATTCTGATATTTTCTTTTCCAATGGGGAATGATGAGGGAGAGAAAATAAATGCTTAGTAGTATTTTAAGGATTCCAAATTTTGTCATTGGAGATATTGCTTCTACCAATGTACCTGGCAGCCCCTCTCCAATCCAGGACTGCTATGTATGAAACAGTCATCATCAACCTGGTGATGAACCATTCTGAACTTAGATAGATTCTTCTGTCGGTAGTAGTTGTACCTGCATACTCAAAGTCTTTCCAGCTCAGTAGGACCTGTGAGAGCTTTGCCTCTCGTGGCAGAGCCTTTGCCTATCCCAGGTCACCTCCATTCCATGTTGAGGTACCTGGATAGGACTCCTGTTAGTGGAATTGAATGAATGATTCAATGAAATTCAAGCCACACTTACTGAGCACTGAATATGCCAGGCACACCCTGAATTTTATCTAGATGAATATAGTTTGGAGCTTCTTATTTTATTTATAATTAAGCAAGCTCAAATGTACCTCATCTCCCAAAGGGGTTTAAACTTTAACAGAAAAGACAGGTTTGCTCCAAATGATAAGCAACCCAGCAGGCCAGGTAAGTTAATTATTAACAAAGAACAGATTTTTAACTTTGTGAGTCAGACAATTTGGGGAACAATTAGGACCTCGGAGGTTTGAGTCTATGGTGGTTTCCCAGCTCCTGAGCACTTGACATTAGCAAGGGAAAACCCACGATGCGAGTACTAATCCTGTGTGCTTTTAAGGTCTCCATTTCCAGAGGAACACGGAAATGGGCCCTGGACAGCGACAGGAAGTAGGAATGGTGGTAGAGGTGGAGGAAGACAACAGCAGTGGACAAAACCCTCAGCAGTTTGAACTTTTCTAAATGCCTCTGAAACACTCTAAAATGTAAGTTTAGATTCAGAATTAAAATCTGTTGCTTTATTTCACATGATACTTTCTGCCAAGAGAGAGTATTATACAGGGAAAACAGTTCTTGGTCTTGGAATCATGGATCAACCTCATTTCAAGTTTGGGCTTTGCTCCTTATATACTGTATGATCTGTGGCAAGTTACTTTCTCTTCCCCAGCATCTGTTACCTAATTTGTGAAATAAGGACAGCAAAATTTGCATTACCTACCTCACAGGATTGGGATGAAAATCCTGTAAACCTTAAAGTGCCACACAAATGAGTTATTACTCCTTGCTTTTTAACTTGTCCCGAGGAACATGAAGTGGGGGACCTTTAGTCTTGTGATCAGACGCTGTTTACACAATTCTCCACTGAAGGGTAGCTTTGTAAGAGTAATTTATGTCTTAGGTATCCAATGAACCAATTTGTGGAAGGCTTTTCTCTTTGAAATGTTTTGCCCAGTGAATGGGAATCGTAGTCCGTGGAGAGTGGAGTTAACCACTGGGATCACGGCTGCCTCACAATGCCCAGCAGAGCTCAACAAATAGGAGTTGTCATTGCTTAGTGAGCTTGAAACAAAGGAGGTCTTTGCCTCCTCATTTTGTTCACCAAGGTTTAGGGACTGAACAATGTGACTGGCTTCTGGAATTTTTGGCCACACTGTTGGAGCAAATGTAAAACATCTTTAATTAGAATAAGTTTCTTTTTCCTGGAGATATAAAATTAGAGTGCCTGATTTATCTGCCTTCCCTCCCCTGTGTTCTTTCCCCATGGACAGAGAATGGACTTTCCATAAGAGCACAAGGAAGCAGAATTATTAGCACCAGCCCCGGAGTCAGCAGGACCTGAGTTCAAATTTGGCCTCAGACACTTGACACACTTACTAGCTGTGTGACCTTGGGCAAATCACTTAACCCCAAATGCCCTGGCTCCCCCCTCAAAAAAAAAACCCAAAGAAATAAAAAACTAAGCACCAGGGATAACATATTCAAAAATACCATATTATCATTTAATCTCATTTACATTAATAAAATAGCTTAGCATGTATTATTAATATTTTGAAATTTTAGGTAGCAACAAAAAGACGGGGGAAACTGGAGAGTGGGGGTGAGAGAAGTCTTCTGTTCACAAAGTGCTTTGTGTAGACAACCACCTACTCTGCCTCCACAGTAAAGCCATCTTCATCCATTCATCCTTGGTTATCTGTGCCAGTATTAATGTCCTGAGAAGTATCTCCCGCAGAGTTCTTATCTTTGGAGTTTTCTTAAATTATTCATTTACTGAACTGAAAGTATGTGACCTCTGGCATGAGGTACAAGGTCCATTTGGCAAGGTGAATGTGGGAGTTTTAACTGCTTTACTTTTGTGCTACTCGAATTATCTGCATATTTTGATAGTACGATTTTTGTTCACCTTGGATATGGCTACCCTTGTTAAAGATTGATTAAATAATGTTACTTATACTTCAAGACCATTCTGGCATATATTGTCTTAGATTGCCTTTAATTAACTTTTGCTTTACTTGCTATAATAAAACACAAGGGCTTCTTTTAGTTCCTTTTAATAGTTTCCCAATTTTAAGTAGCTCAGAATTTAATTCATGCTACCATCTTGTCAGTTATTTTAAAATCGTGAGTCCCTGACTATGATTGCAGTTTATTTGGTAGTGAATTGTGTGGGTGATAAAATTGAACGCAAGAGGCTCCAGCAATGTCTTCTTCAGCCAGCCTTCAGTTGTTTGGAAATCATACAACTCTAGAGCTGAGACTGACCTTTGAGATCATTTAGTCTAAAACTCTATTAAAAGATGTGATCACATGGTTGATGGTGAAAAAGAACACTAAGAGGGGCAGCCAGGTAGCACAGTGAGTAAGAGCACCGGCCCCAGAGTTGGGATGACCTGGGATCAAATCCGGGCTCAGACACTTAGTACCCACCCAGAAACACCTGGCCATGTAACCTTGAGCAAGTTACTTAACCCCAATTGCTTTAAAAAAAAAAAAAAAGAACACTAAGAGAATGTAAGCTGAATGCCGGGAGGACAAGGGACTGTTTCATTTTTTGTTTTTGTAAGATCATCACTTGGAACTATGACCAGCATATAGTAGGTGTTTAATAAATGGTTGTTGACTGATTGGATTCAAGCCAGGAGATTCTGATCTCAAGTCAGCAACCCATTTACTATGTCACTTTGGGGAAGTCTCTTACTACACTTGGGCCACTGTTACCTGAGATACACAGTGAGGTGGAAAGGGAACGAATCTGGAGTCACAATATCTGGATTAAAATCTCTTCTGTTTCATATCCTCATAAACTTGAGTAAACCACCACTTTTCTATCCTCAGTTTCCTCATCTGTAAATGTAATGCCATGCATGAGCAGCTTTCCAGAAGAATGCTACTGTGAACAGCTTTTGAGGTTTTGATGACACAGTATAGTAAACACTCTGTTTATTCCATAACAAATCAAAGCAAAACATTCACAGAAAATCAAGGTATAGCATTCACAATATTACAACTTATCACAGAAAATCACAATATAGTATTCACAACAGCTTATCATTAAAATGGCCACATAGTTTTCACCAAAGTGGTCACAATATTTAGAACAAAGAACAATCATCTCAAAGTGAAATAGTCAAAATATTCCACTAGTGGGGCACACTAGATTAACTCAATCAGTCACTTATTTTGCAATAAATTACTAAGTATCATACACAAACCCCTCCACCCCTAGGTCACTAGTAAACTACAATTTCATCTTTACTCAGTACCCAGGGAAACGTCTTTTCATCTTGACTTGGGGCTGGTTCTCAGATTCCCTGGATCCCCTTCTGTGGTCCCAGATTCTACCTGGATTCACCAGACTGTCAGCTAGGTTCAATGGCAGACAGCTCCCAGTTCCTTGTCCAGCTCTCTGGTTAGGTCCTGCTCCACACTGAAGTTTACAGGGTCCAGTCCATGTCAGATCCTTCACAATTTCTGCTCCTGGGAATTCAAGGCTCAACCAAGCCACAAACAAAGTCCCTGCATCCCGGTCATGCTTCTTCAGTCTTCTATTTCCTCAGTCTTCTCCTGGGCTCCTCTGTCACCTGGGTTCTTGGGCTTCTGGGCTCCTGTTCAGAAGAAGCTCTACCACCACAAGTTCTCAGGAAATTCTGGCTCAGTTCTCAATTCTCTCTTCTGTTGCTGCTCTGCCTCCAGATTCTTGTCCCAAGAAATTCTGACTGTGCCTCTCTGGGACTTTTCTTATATACACACAGCATTAGCTACTTCCTGTTTCAGCCAACCCCTTCCTGTTAAGGCAAGAACTAGTGTTCATACCTTCTGTTTCCCCAATAGAGGCTTGATTAGTTACTAAGTGCCAAGTACCTGCTTACTTGCCAATATGAAAAGGGGTCTTCAAATTACCATTAAAGCAGGATAAAGGGGTAGGCAAAATTCCCTCTAAATCCTATGATACTTAATGAGGTTAATGGTGGTCCTCAAAAACTGAGGCCCAGATAGGTTAAATTACTTTGAGCTTTTGTTTCTGTCACTTATATGCCACTTCCATGTTTCACTGAGTTATAAAATGATATTTTATATTTTATTTGTTCCTTCTAAAACAATAACAATGCCTCATATTTATATAACTTTCTCCAAGCATTTTTGTGTTCTTCATTACATTTAGTCTTCACAGCAGTCCTTTAAGGTAGGTTAAGCAGATGTTATTGTACCTCCTATCCTTTGAACATTGAGAAATGATGGAACAGAGAGGGCTGAATGACTTGTCTCATATCAACCAAGAACTTAGTGCCAAAGCTTAAGAATGGAGGCCAGAGCCCTGACTTCCACCACAGTACCTTTTTTGTCCATTGATTTCCTTTCTCCTACTTTATGGGTGTTAGTCGTCTCACTAACCAGATAACAAGTCACTTGAGGACAGGTATCCAACCTAACTTTTATTTTTCATCTCTCCACAGTGACTGTATGCTTAGTAGGTGTTCAGTTGATATTTGTTGAATGAGGAGGTTTACTTAATTCCAGAAATGTTATGTGGCACTTGGCACTGTACTAGGGACTGAAGATACAAAGAAAAACAAATGAAAAAGCTTATGACATGGAGGAGATTCAACTCAAAGCCAACCTTCTTCTATTCTTCTGGAGGGGTTGGGGCAAAAAGGTAAATTAAGGAGAGAGAGTATTATCAATTGAAAAGGTGGAGGAAATGCACCTGAGTCTTGAAGGGAGACGGCTCTGAGAGATAGAAATGAGACAGCAGTGCATTTCCTACATGGAGGTGGAGTCCACTTTTGTTTGAAAAGCCTTGTGAAATTCTTGAACGCAGGTCACTCCGGAACATATAAAAACGTGAGAGAGGCTGGGCTGTTAGGGCCAATGGTTCATTTTACAGAGGAGTAAACTGAGGCTGAAGAGAAGGGGAGTGATTTTCCCAAGGTTATAGTGAAAGGTTATCTAACTTATTAATATTTTTCTGATAGTGGCACCAAGGATATTTGGTTGGAGAATATGGTAATTTCTCTCGATGACTAAGAAGTTAGTGATATGCTTTGCATGTACATAATTTCCTTTTAGTAGCCTATTACTAAGGCAAATTTGTTGTTGTTATTGTAAACAGTTTGTAACCTGGAATTTCCTCTCCCACCCTAGGTATTCTAAAATTCAACCTTTAATTCAGCCCTGTTTTGAGGATTACTAATAGACTATTTGAAAAAAAAAGTGTTTCCCCCCATCTAATGTTTTTTCAATCCTTTCTTTTTCAGAAAGCAGAGTCCAATATGGTAATGAGAGAGTGTGCAAATTCACTTTCTCTTTAAGATATCTATGGTCATAGGACAGGCTCATTAATGTTGCCATAGCAACCATCCTCTCACAGGTTACGTTCCATAGGCTTCAACTAAGATGCAAATTCTAGTCTAAACAAAGCAGGGACAGGGAGAAATGCCACATCAACTTCCAAGAAAAAGAATGTGCTCTTAAGCCTTGAATTTTTCTACAACTTAAAGCAAAATTTAAAAGGCTTCCTCTGCTATTGCCTCTGACATCAGTTCACTTTCATTCTGGCATCTTTGAGAGGAAAAAAAACAAACCACCCAAAACCCACATACATCTCATTTAAATAGAAACTCTCCTCTGACATTTATTTCCTGATGCCAAAAGTCCAGTTTTCCCCCTCAGGTGTTAAGTACCAGCATGGATTTAAAACCTCAGGAATCAATTTGAAAAGACTTCAGCCCACACTCAGTCTTGGAATCTTATGGGTATTTTTTATTTAACCTTCTCCTTCATCACTGATAGCCAGTCATTTACTCATTTGGGTCAATTTCCATTGCCACTGGGGCATCGAAGGCCTTCTTTGCCTTTTGTCTGGATTACTGCAATAACCTCTTAGTTCACCTCTTTTATTCATACTTCTTCTCAGGGAAATGCATCCTGTATGCCATCATTGAACCAATTGTTGAATCCTTGAATTGTATCCTGGGGGTGGGGTGGGATGGGATGGTACCCTTAATTAATGGGGTCTTTGCAATAAAACCCTACCCAGAACAGAAAGCATTGTTGTAAATTGTGGCCTGAGAAAAAAACAGGATGTTGTGTTGGGTCAAGCTAGAGTTCATAGGGTAACTGAAACCAAGGAGCTAAGTAGGAGATGAGAAAGGAATTTCTAACAGTCACACAAATTCAGTGTTTGTATCTAGGGATGCCAGGAAAAAGGGAATTCAGCTGAGTGCTTGATTCTCTGTAGGGCATGGACACATAGCTCCTTATAACTGCTCAGGAAAGAGTTAATCAAGAAAATTGAGTGATATGGAGAATGGTCTATGAAGTAGAGAGATGGGGGCAAGAGAGGAGGGAGGGGGAGAGAGAGAGAGAGACAGAGAGAGAGAGAGAGAGAGACAGAGAGAGAGAGACAGAGAGAGACAGAGAGAGAGAGAGAGACAGAGAGAGACAGAGAGAGACAGAGAGAGAGATGGACAGATAAATAGACATGAGACAGATAGTCAGAGACAGAGGCAGAAAGAGGAGAGTGAAAGAGACAGGTAGAGAGACAGACATGATTTATAAAAACATGAATGGAGGAGTCATCCAGAAAGACTGACTCCATTTAAGATGGTATAAGAGTGAGGGAGTGCACAGAAGCTAATGAATGAGTGCTAGGGCAAGTATGGAGGCTTGCATGGCCTGGCTGTATATGTGACCTGCAATTAAAAGGGACTGCATGTGTGAATTTGAACCCTACTGCCTTCTTATTGAGGAGCAATTATGGCATTTCCATCAAATTCTCAAGATCTGAGTGGCAAAATGTTGAGTATCTTTTGCTCTGTATATCACTAGGGATGTGGCAAAAGGGAATAAAGAAACCCGGAGCTTAGGGTATGAGTGATATCAGGGACAATACTATGTAAATCAGTGAGTCCAGAATAGCCACTAAAGACAATATGGAATTAAGGAGAGCGTGTTTTATGCAATTTCTTCATGAATGGTGTGTCATACCCCTTCTAGATCAGCTACAATTTGCTATAGTCCCAGTTACTAATCTTTCTAAAATATTTTCATCACTGCATGTTCCAATAATGGTGCCCTATGGTCTAAATTTCTCTCTCTCTCTGGGTTTTAGGGCCCTCCATCTATTAATCCACATAAACTTCCCTAGCTTTGTCTCTTAACTGTGCTCTAGTCCAGCCATTTTTTTTTCATCATCTGCCATGTACTTTTCTTTTCTGTACCTTTGATTCTGCTATTTCTCTGCACTCTTTCTAACACTTGATGTTCACTCTCTAACATCTCTTTCTCTCCCTCCCTCCCTCTCTCTCTCTCTCTCCCCTCTCTCTCTCTTTTCTCTCTTTCTCTCCTCTCTCTCTTTCTCTCCCCCCCTCCCTCTCTGTCTCTCTCTCTTTCCCTCTCCTTATCTCCCTCTCCCTCTCTCTCCTCTCCCTGCCCCTATCTCTCTCCTTCATAGACCCTTCTCCATATCACTCAATTTTCTTGATTAACTCTTTCCTGAGCAGCTATAAGGGGCTATGTGTCCATGCCCTCCAGAGAATCAAGCACTCAGTTGAACTCCCTTTTTCCTATCATCCCTAGATATGAGCACTGAATTTGGGTGGCTGTTAGAAATTCCTTTCTCATCTCCTGCCTAGCTCCTTGGTTTCAGTTACCCTATGAACTCTAGCTTGACCCAACACAACATCCTGTTTATTTTCTCAGATCACAGCTCTAAGCTACTCTCTACTCTTGAATCCCTTGTCCTCTTGTCCAATCAGTAATTCTATCTTGACAAACCTCAATGCTGAATTACTCCCTCCATCTATTTCCCTACTCTTATATACTACTGAATAGAGCTGGAGGAAATCATGAAAGTCTACTGGCAGGGGCATTACAAATTGATAGTATACAATTTCAGTTGAACTCCTCAGTGAGTGGAGAGAAAGGGGAATATATGAGATATTTTATGATAGTGAAAATAACAAGTTTTAACAGTTTTCTGGATATGTGGGGTGACTGATGGTGAGGAGTTCAGATGATGTTGAGATTGCAATTCCGGGAACTAGTAGTATGACTGTACCCTCAACAGTAATAACAAGCTCAGGAATCTGGCTTCCCTCATCGTTAAGCTAAGATTGTTTTCTACAAAATTACAAAGTTCACAATGATTTCTTAATTACCAAATCTAATGACCTTTTTTTGTTCTGATCCATCTTGATTTTTTTTTTTAAGCAATTGGGGTTAAGTAACTTGCTCAAGGTTACACGGCCAGTTATTTCTGGGTGTGGTGCTGAGTGTCTGAGCCCAGGATTCGATCTCCAGGTCGTCCCAACACTGGAGCCGCTGCTCTTACTCGCTGAGCCACTTGGCCACCCCTAAGCAATTGGGGTTAAGTAACTTGCTCAAGGTGTTTCTGGGTGGGTGCTAAGTGTCTGAGCCCGGGATTCGATCTCCAGGTCTTCTCAACACTGGAGCTGGTGCTCTTACTCGCTGTGCTAGCTGGCCGCCCCCCATCTTGATTTTTTTAATAGCATTTGTCATAACTGATTTTCTTGGAGTATCTTTTCTCTCTAAGTTTTCATATACTACTTTTTCCTTATTCTCCTCCTATCTTTACTACCACTCCTTAATTTCCTTTGCTGGCTTTTCTTTTTTTAATATCTTATTTTCCCCCCAATTACATGTAAAAACAACTTTTAACATTCCTTTTCTAAAATTTTGAGTTCCAAATTATTTTTCCCCTCCCTCATCATTGACAAGGGATGCAGTTTGATATAGGTTATTCATGTGCAGTCATGCAAAACATATTTCCATATTAGTCATGTTGTAAAAGAGAACAGACCAAAAATGTTTTGATTAATTCTTTCTCAGGAGGTGGATAGCATTTTTACAAAGTCCTTTGGAATTGTCTTAGATTATTGTATTGCTGAGAATAGCTAAGATATTTGCAGTTAATTATTGTAAAATATTGCTGTTATTATATACAACGTTCTACTGGTTCTGTTTACTTCACTTTGCATCAGTTCAGGTAAGTCTTTCCAGGTTTTTCTAAAAGCATCCTGGTCATCATTTCTTATATTTTGCTGACTTTTCATCCATGGAAAGTCCATTAACTATGAGCATTCCCCAAACCTTTGTCCCTGGGTCTCTTCTCTTTATATTCTACACTATCTCACTTGCAGATGTCATAAACTCCCATGAATTCAATTATCTTCTTTACACAGAAGATTACCAGATCTGTATATCCAACCTTAATCCCACTATTAAGCTATAATCATGAATGTCTGGCTACTTCTTAGACATCTTAAACTGAATGTCCTACTAGGCATCTCAACTTAACAGTTCAAAAGCAGAACTCATCTTTACCCCCAAATGCTCTCTTCTACTGAGCTTTCCTATTACTGCTGAGAGTATCACCATATTAATCACCTAAGCTCCCTTTTGCCTCCAGGATCAAATATAAATTCCTTTTTTCAACAGTTAAAACTTTTCATAATCTGGCCCTTCCTACCTATTCATTCTTCTTATACTTGATTCCTCTCTGAGTAATCCAAGACATAGCTATACTGTCTACCTGATATTCCTTGTATACCAATGCTCCATCTCCTATCTCTGTGTCTTTGCTCTGGCAGCCCCTCATTCCTGTTCCTTCCCATTGGTCTCTTAGTTTCTAAGGTTTTCTGAGTCTTAGTCTACTCATGTATAAAATTGAGACTCAACTCAAAACCAACATTCTTTCCTGGTACCTAGACTCCTCCCCAGATGGCCTTTCCTTCTGGATTAACTTCCATATTCTCTGTTGTTAGGTGCCAGAATGAAACCCAAAATCTACTATACATTTCATCAATCAGCAATACTTTCTCTTGAAGGTACAATGGATAAGAGCATTGGACTTGAAGTCAGGAAGATGTGAGTTCAAATGCTGCCTCAGATACTTACTATATGTGTTACTGGGCAAGTCACTTAACCTCTTTCAGCCTCAATTTTCTCATCTGTAGCAATGGGGATAATAACAGGACCTACCTCACAGGGTTACTATGAGGATCAAACGAAATAACACATGTGCAATGTTTTAGAAATCTTCAAGTGCTCATCACCATACATTACTAATGTTTGCCTAACTAGATTATAAGTGACTTAAGGGAAGAAGTCTTTTTAAAATAATAAGTGTATCCCTCATGATGTTATGCTATCATGTCATGCTATGTTATGTCATGCTATCATAATGTTAGTTATATAGTAGGTGCTGAGTAAAAACTCACTGATTTTTTTCATTTCTCTAACTATAAAGCAAATGCTTGTGCTAGAGGTAAATTATTGGATTCTATCTAGAAAGAGAACAGTGGTGGACATCACTGAAATGTAATGAGCCTTTTGGGCCTCACTGGCTTTCCAATTTTATGAATTTAAGTGCCATCATTCCTTTGCGACCTCCAGAAGATGGAAGAGAAACTTGGATTTGGTGTAGTTTTTATTCATCCTTTGGAACTGAGATAACTCCCTGAAGGAGAACATGTAGATCATGTTGTCAAGAAAAGCCTCCATTGGAGAAAGGAGGTCTGTTTAGGGCAGGAACAACTACCTATGTGTGAGCCCAGAAAGGAATATGAAGATCCATATGAAGAACATTGATGAAAAAGTTATCCAAAATATGTACCTAGGTTCAGGGAAATGCTGGGAACCTACCTTGTGGCTTCTTGTCATAAATGCAATCAAATTTCCATTACCCTCACTGGCTTTATTAGGCAACTTATTTTCTCTCTCTCAGCCTTAGTTTCCCCATCTGTAAAATTGGGATAATAATACATTATCTACCTCACTGGGTTTTTTCATGGGAGTTAAATGAAATAATGTCTGTAAAGTACTTTGCAAATTATAAAGTATTATATAAATGTCAGCCAATATTACATGTGGAAATGGCAAAAATGAAAAATATGCAGTACCCCACAAATAGTATAATTAGTCTCTTTTCCAGAGGTGATGATTGGTAGGTGCATATGTATGGATTAATGGGGGAATTGAACTGCTTTAGACTGTATGTCTTCCTCAGGGTCTATTTTTTCCATTTGCCTTGTGAATAGCTATTATCCATCAGCAACTTTTGACATATCCAGCAGTCACCATAGGATCTAAGCTGTGGCTTGGAGAGTTTATAGGTCTGGAAAGGTTACTTGTAATTCTTATTGTCTCTTCTTCTGTTTTTGCTTTGCTCTTCTACCTTCTCCATGCCTAGGGCCAACTTAGATAAATTGCAGTCTGCTTTTAGAGTCATTCCACCTCTCCCTTAGTGGCTTTGAGCCTGTGGAAATATTTCCCCTTCTGTTTCTGTTACATGAGGGCTTTAGTGATACCCCCAAGCTTTTCTGGAGTCCCAATACAATACTTGGGCAGTATCTCCTGTTTTTGACCTATTTCAATTAGTCAGTTAATAGGCATTTATTTAGGTACTGTGCCAGGTGCTGGACATACAAAGAAAGGCAAAAGCAGTTATCCCCATTTCCTTGTCGTGCACAAGTTTTAGAAAAGTGTGTTTCCCACAACACTGTGATGGAGGTACTGTAATTATTATTTCTGTGTTATCAAAGAGGAAAGTGAACCCCAAAAGGTGAAGTAATTTTCTTACAGTAACATGGCTAGTCAGTTTCAGAGCTGGGATATGAACCCAGGTCTCATGACTAAATTAAATGTTCTTTCCACACCACAATACTGACTCTCAATACTGAGCCTTCTATCAAACCCTCCCAGTACATCCTCCTGACCTCCCTCTGAATGAACACAGAGCTACCCAGGAATATTGTTACCCTTTTTGCCTGTTACAGGCCAGAAGCTGAAAAAGAGATTACAAACATATAGGGCATCTCTGTTTGAGCAGGGTAAATTTTTTTTTCCAGTAAGAAAGAAGTAATTCCATCCTTGTAAAAGACAGGCACACCAGTGTGTATCCTGAAGAGGCATTTTATCTCTTTCTTGCTCTATATACTAGTAATTTGCATACAATAGTCCACCTAGAAATCAGAAATTTGCCTCCATTACCGAGTTTAAAGTTATAAAATTCAGCTTACAGTAGAGTCCACTGGCTTTAGAGTCAGACAACATTTGTTTGGGTCCTAGTTCATTTATTTCCTAGCTTGGACAGGTAGCATATTGTCTGAGCTTCTGTTTTTTCATCTAAAACTTGGTGTGTATATATATATGAGGGGCCTTAATGGATTATGAGAATACAGGCCTAAGTGGAGCAAAGGATACTGGTTGAATCATAGTGAGAGAGAAGATTGGAAAGATAAGTGGGACGAGGTAATCCAGCAGGAAATGGGGAATCAGTAAAACTTCTTCATCTGGGGAGGATTATTATGAAAATGATATCTCAGGGAGACTATGTGATCATAGGATTGCAAGCTGGAAAGGGCCTTAGAGATCATCTAGCCCAATGGTTTTTATCCTGGGGTCAGTGAATATGTTTTTTTTTTTTTGGGGGGGGAAGAGTTGGACATATTTCAATAACTCTGTGATGCACTTGATACAGCACTGCTCTAGGAGTCAGGAAGGCTTATCAAATCTGGCCTCAGACACCTAATACCTACGTGACCCCGGGAAAGTCACTCAACCTTATTTGCTCCAGTTTCCTCATCAAGAAAATAAACTGGAGAAGGAAATGACAAACCATTCCTGTATCTCCGCATATATCTTTTTAGAGGGGGAAATGTAGGGCAATTGGGGTTAAGTGACTTGCCCAAGGTCACATGGCTAGTAAGTGTTAAGTGTCTGAGGCTGGATTTCAACTCAGGTTCTCCTGACTCCAGGGCCAGTGCTCTACTCACTGCACCAACTAGCCGTACCTAGAATTATATTTTTAAATAATTGAAAAGAAATGCTAAATTACAGTCAGAAGTTAGTGAAAATAAAGATGTAATTGTTTTCCCTTAGAGAGTTCATCTATAGATTTCTTGCCCTGAAATTGCTCCATTGACTCCTTAAGAGTCTAAGGACTGTACATTAAGAGTTCCTAAATCTGACCTCAGATCCTTACTAGCTGTGTGACCCTGGATAAGTCACTTAACCCTGTATGCCTCAGTTGTTCATCTATAAAATAACCTGGAGAAGAAAATGGCAAAGCAGGGGAGTCAAGATGGCAGAGTAGAAACAGAACCTCTTTGGGGCTCTGGCTCTCACCACCTCCAAACCATGGAAAAGGGTACTCTGAACTAACTTTGGAGCTACAGAAGCTGCAAAATGACACAGAGGAGCTAACCTCCCGCTGAGGACAGCCCTGCAGGCAAGCAGGAATCGGCCAGCGAAGTGCTCTGGGAGCCGAGCCCAGGCCCACAGAGCCAGAAGTTTTAGCCTCAGGGCAGACCTTAGTAGCCACAGGCTGAAGGGATGCCAGATCACCAGCAGCTGTGGTGGTCCAGAATTATCAACACATAGATGCTAAGGAAAAAGTGACAGGTCAGTGCAGTGTGGACTTTGAGAACAGTAGTGGGAAGTGCGTCGGCTTTTGCCCCTGGGGCAAGAAGCCACTGAGGGCTGCGGCACAGCCACTTCCACGTGGCAGCTTCAGCTCCTGGCCTGCAGAGTGTAGGGGGACCAAGCACCAGTCTGAGGGGTAATCGCTCTTGCTTTAACTTGCTTGGATCTGGATTGCTGTCTAGGGTGGAGGATCTGGGGTGTGTGACCAGATTAACAGATTGTGTGGAGGCTTCAGAGAGGGCACCCAACTAATACCTCTGGCAGCTGAGAAAACCCCAGTGTTTGGGATGGAAGCTGCGTTGTCTGGTAGCAAAGTCATACTGTGGCAAAAAGCCCAAAAGTCAAATAATTGAGTGGCAACATGACCAGGCAAAGGAAGCAAAGCAAACAGAAGAATCCAACATTAGACTCATATTTTGGGAACAAAAAGGATCAAAGCATGGAACAGGAGGAAAACAGTGAAGTTAGAGCTCCTGCACCAAAAGCTTCAAAGGAAAATATGAGCTGGTCACAGGCCATAGAGGACCTTAAGAAGCAGATAAGAGAAGTGGAGGAAAAACTGGGAAAAGAAATGAGAATGATGCAAGAAAATTATGAAATGAGAGTCAGTAGCCTGACTGAGGAAAATAATACCTAAAAAGCAGACTAACTCAAATGGCAAAAAAGTCTCAAAAAGGCAATGAGGAGAAGAATGACTTAAAAAGCTGAATTTGCCAGATGGAAAAAGAATCTCAAAGCCTCACTGAGGAGAATCATTCCTTCAGAATTAGATTGGAGCAAATGGAAGCTAATGACTTTATGAGAAATCAAGATGCTGTTAAACAGATCCAAACAAATGAAATAACAGAAGGCAATGTGAAATATCTCATTGGAAAAACCACTGACCTGGAAAATAGATCCAGGAGAGATAATTTTAAAATTATTGGACTACCTGAAAGCCATGATCAAAGAAAGAACCTAGAAATGATCCTCCAAGAAATTCTCAAGGAAAACCGCCCTGATGCTTTAGAACCAGAGGGCAAAATAGAGGTGGAAAGAATCCACAGATCACTTCCTGAAAAAGATCCCAAAAAGAAAACTCCTAGGAATATTATAGCCAGTCTCCAAAATTCCCAGATTAAGGAGAGAATATTACAAGCAGCCAGGAAGAAACAATTTGAATATTGTGGAAACACAATCAGGATAACTCAGGATCTAGCAGCTTCTATAGTAAGGGATCATCTGATATTCCAGAGGTCAAAGGAGCTGGGATTAAAACCAAGAATCACCTACCCAGCAAAACTGAGTATCATGTTTCAGGGGAAAATATGGCCATTCAGTGGAATAGAGGACTTTCAAGCATTTTTGATGAAAATACCACAGTTGAATAGAAAATTTGACATTCAGATACAAGAAGCAAGAGAAGCATGAGAAGGTGTAATGGAAATGCAAATTTTGAAGATCTTCCCTGCCCCCAGGCTAAAGTGTACCTGAAGCCTGGTGTGGGAGGCTTGTTTTTCAGTAGATACTTTTTGATTGGCCAATGGGTCTAAAAGGTTGTTACATTCTCTGAGCCAGGAGAAGGCTATATAAGCCCTGATGTGTAGCTTTGTTTTGGGGGCTCACTTTGAGAAGTGTTCTGTGATTTGATATGGATTCTGGGAAGCCGTTGTCCAGGGACCCCCTGGTTTTGAAAAACCCAGATGTGGAAACCCAGATGTTGACTGGATGTAATGGTTGGACAGTTTGGAAAGCTGTCTGCTTGATCTGTTAATGTCTTGATGATTCTGTCTGTATATTTTGAAGTTTGGGGTGCTGACTTTTTTCCCCCGAACAAGGTAAACGATTTATGTCTGACTGATTAAAGTAATCTTGTTAACCCATTTTGAGTTGCTTTCCTTTAACAAAGCAGATCCAAGAACCTGTATTGCTAGCAGCCACCCTGGGAACGTTGGGGTGCTTGCCGCTACAAAATGGCGTCACGAACAGGATCTGCAGAGTAAAAGGAAAGTATGGGGGCTGGGATAATTGTTTGTTTCCCAGTTGTGGTAGCTGTGATTCTGTGGAGCCGTGTAGCAGGAGAGGAGAATGGCCTGCATGCAGACTATGCTGAGCTGAGAGCAGGAATGGTGAGCTGCCTGCATCGGGACCTGGGCAGAAGCCAGGAGCGGCTGCTGCCTGCAGGAGGAGAAGGAGCCCAGGAGTTCAGAATTCAGCCACAGGAAAAGATAAGAACTGAGCAGCAAAGCAGGGGCACTGAGTGTGTTTCCTGGCTGCATTCCACAGTTTGGGACCCAGGGGGAGGATGGACTTGTGACTATGGTGGGTGGGATGAAGTGCCTTGGATCCCCAGGGACCCCACCTTGTTGGTTTTGTTGCCCAGCCCCCTCTCTGTACTTGGAGGGCGGGGCCGGAGCGGGGGGAGGGGAACCCCCCCCCCCCCCCCCCCCCCCCCGCCTCCAGAGAACTTTATTTGAACTCTTGTTTTGAACTGAAGTGATACAGTAATGCTATGTACTTTGTGTTTGTTTAAAGCCCAGTGGCCACTTTGGTAACTTTAGTTCTGTACCTTGAAAATGTGACCTAAGAGATGTAGTGGCCACTTTGGTAACTTTAGTTCTGTACCTTGAAAATGTGACCTAAGAGATGTTTAGTGCTAATTCAAAAGTAAATTGTCTATGCTATGGGCATGAAAGATCTTGGGTCCGAATGCAATGGAAATGCAAATTTTGAAGATCTTCCCTGCCCCCAGGTTAAAGTGTACCTGAAGCCTGGGGTGGGAGGCTTGTTTTTCAGTAGATACTTTTTGATTGGCCAGTGGCTCCAAAAGGTTGTTACATTCTCTGAGCCAGGAGAAGGCTATATAAGCCATGATCTGAGGCTTTGTTTTGGGGGCTCACTTTGAGAAGTGTTCTGTGATTTGATATGGATTCTGGGAAGCCGTTGTCCAGGGCCCCCCCGGCTTTGAAAAACCCAGATGTGGAAACCCAGATGTTGACTGGGTATGGATGTAATGGTTGGACAGTTTGGAAAGCTGTCTGCTTGATCTGTTAATGTCTTGATGATTCTGTCTGTATATTTTGAAGTTTGGGGTGCTGAACTTTTTCCCCCGAACAAGGTAAATGATATATGTCTGACTGATTAAAGTAATCTTGTTAACCCATTTTGAGTTGCTTTCCTTTAACAAAGCAGATCCAAGAACCTGTATTGCTAGCAGCCACCCTGGGAACGTTGGGGTGCTTGCCGCTACAGAAGGTAAACAGGGAAAAGAAATCATAAGGAACTTATCAAAGTTGAACTACTAACATTCATGGAAAAAGGATAATTGTAACTTATGAAACTTTTCTCAGTATGAAAATAGTTGAAGGAAATATTAATATATGTCTATATTGGAGGGTATATGGGTGTATGAATACATATGTGAATGTATGTATCTATGTTTACAGGTATACATAGATAGAAGGCACAGGACTGATTTAATAGAAAGGGATGATACTTAAAAGGTGAATTTAAGAGGTGAGAGAGCAATATAATGAGAGGCGATGGGGAATGACAGAATGGGGTAAACTATCTCATATAGAAGAGGCAAGGGAAAAAGGTTACAATGGAGGGGAAGAATAGGAAGGCAAAAGGGAATGGGTCAACCTTATTCTCATTGGATTTGGCTTGGGGAGGGAATGAAATACACACTAAATAAGGTATCTCACCCTTCAGGAGAGTAGGGGGAAGGGGATGAGAGGGGGGATGATGGAAGACAGGTCAGGCTGGGGGGAAGGAAGTTGGAAGCACCCACTTTTGAAAATGATGATATCAAAGTAGAGAATAGAACAAGTGGGAGGTGGGATAGGAGGGAGGAAAATATAATCAATCTTTTACAATATATCTTCTATGTTAACATTTTGCATTAGCTACAAATGTACAAACTATACTGAACTGCTTATCTTCCCAGTAAGGGTGGGTAACAAAGGAGGAAGGGAATGAATCTGGAATTCAAAGTTTTAAAATCAAACGTTTAAATATACATATATATGTATATATACTATTATTAATACTATTGTACATGTAATTGGGAAATAAGATATACAGTCACTGGGGCATAGAGATCCACCATGCCCTATTGGAAAAGTCGAAGGTGGTATGAGAGAAGATATGGGAGAGAGCAGATTGGAGGAGGGGATATCCTGTGGGACTGCTATTTTGGGGCGGTGGGTAGGGGAAAAATGGGAAGAAAATTTATAACTCATAATCTGGCGGAAATGAATGATGTAAATCAGAAGTTAATAAAACATTTGAAAAAGGATGTGTTGAGGGGGCAGAGTCAAGATGGAGGGGTAGAAGCAGGACCTCCCCACTGCTCTGGCTTCCACCTTCCGCAATCCATGTAAAAAAGGGACTCTGAACAGTCTTTGGAGCTGCAGAACCCACAAAATGACACAGAGAATGTAACCTCCCACTGAAGACAGCGCAGCAAGCCAGCAACAATTGGCCAGCGCAGCACTCTGGGAGCCAAGCCCAGCCCCACACCGAGGGACTCCAGATCAGCAGCAGCTGTGGCTGTTTCCAGATTTATCAACACATAGATGAGAGGTCATTGCAGTGTGGACTTTGGGACCCAATAAGTGGGAATGCATGGCTTTTGCCCCCAGGGTGAGAAGCCACTGAGACACTGGCACAGCCAGCCAGTGCCACTTGGCAGCTTCAGCTCCTGGTCTGCAGAGTGTAGGGGGACCAAGCACCAGTCTGAGGGGTAATTGCTCTTGCTTTAACTTTCTTGGATCTGGATTGCAGTCTAGGGTGGAGATCCTGGGGTGTGTGTCCAGCTTTCCAGAGCATATGGAGACCTCAGAGAGCACACCCATCTAATACCTCCAGTAGCTGAGAAAACCCCAGCGTTTGGGACAAAAGCTCCCCTGTCTGGTGGCAGATTCTTACTGTGGCAAAAGCCCAGGGGTCAAGTGACTGAGGGGTGACATGACCAGGCAAAGGAAACAAAGCAGACAGAAGATTCCAACATTAGACTCCTATTTTGGGGACAAAATGTAGCAAAGCATGGAACAGGAGGAAGACAGTGAAGTCAGAACTCCTGCACCAAAAGAAAGAAATCATAAGCCACTGATCAAAGTTGAACTATTAACATTCCTACATGGAAAAACAATAATTGTAACTTATGAAATTTCTCAGTAGTTGAAGGGAATAGAAATATATATATTTATTTATTTCTATAAATGAGGGTGTATGGGCATATGAGTACATATGTGAATGTGTGTATATATGTTTACAGGTATACATATATAGAGGGCACAGGACCAATTTAACAGGAAGGGATGATACTTAAAAGGGGAAATTAAGAGGTGAGAGAGGAATATAATGAGAGGAGTTGGGGAGTGACAGAATGGGGTAAACTATCTCATAAAGAAGAGGTAAGGGAAAATGGTTACAATGGAGGGGAAGAATAGGAAGGCAAAAGGGAATGGGTCAACTTTATTCCCATTGAATTTGGCTTGAGGAGGGAATGAAATATACACTAAATAAGGTATCTCACCCTCCAGGAGAGTAGGGGTAAAGGGGATGAGAGGGAGGATGATGGAAAGGAGGGCAGGCTGGGGGGGAGGGAAGTTGGAAGCACCCACCCACTTTTGAAAAGTGACAGGTTCAAAGTAGAGAATAGAACAAGTGGGAGGTGTGATAGGAGGGAGGGAAATATAGTCAGTCTTTTACTATATATCTACTATGTTATTGTTTTTCATTAGCCACACATGTACAACCTATACTGAACTGCTTATCTTCCCAGTAAGGGTGGGTGACAAGGGAGGAAGGGAATGAATCTGGAATTCAAAGTTTTAAAATCAAATACTCAAATATATATATATATACACATACACTATTATTAATACTATGTTACATATAATTGGGAAATAAGATATACAGTCACTGGGGCATAGAGATCCACCATGCCCTATTGGAAAAGTCGAAGGTGGTATGAGAGAAGATATGGGAGAGAGCAGATTGGAGGAGGGGATATCCTGTGGGACTACTATTTGGGGCAATGGGTAGGGGAAAAATGGGGAGAAAATTTGTAACTCAAAATCTGGCAGAAATGAATGATGTAAATCAGAAGTTAATAAAACATTTGAAAAAAAATGAAAAAGAAAATGGCAAACCACTCCAGTATCTTTGCAGAGAAAACCCTGAAATGAGTCAGACACAGTCGAAGCACCTGAGCAACAACAACAATGTCAATATCACTTATTTCCTTTTTAATCTTACGCATTTCATTTTGTGCATTTAAAGCCAGTATTCTGAGAGGGGAGCCATAGGCTTTACCAAACTGCCCTAGGAATCTGTGACACAAAAAAGGTTAAAAAGCCCTGCTTTAGCCTAACCCACTTTTTTGTTTGGTTTGGTTTTACAAAATGAGGAAACTGAGTCTCAGAAAAGGGAGACAACTTGACCTATATCACTCAGGTATTAAGTTGCAGAGATGGAATTTGAAACTCCTCTAATGCCAAATCTAGTGTTCCTTTTACTATTCTGTATCACTTCCTTTCGATAAGAACACAGGATGATTTTGGAGATGAGAGATTTTAATTGTTCTTTTTTTATATAAATAGCATTTTACTTTCCCCCCAATTACATATCAAGAAAAATGTTTAGTATTTTTTAAAAGATTTTGAGTTTCAAATTTTTCTCCTTCCTTCTTTCCACTCCCCTCTTCTGAAAATGGTAGGTAGTGTGATGTAGTTTATATATGTGCTATTATGTAAAACATTTCCATGTTTGTCGCAGTTGTGGAAGAAGAAATAGACCAAAAGGAAAAAAAACCATGATAAAAAATAAAGTAAGTGAAAAATATGTTTTCATCTGCATTCTGAATCTATCAGTTCTGGATATGGATGACATTTTCCTTCATGAATCCTTTGCACTTGTCTTAGATCTTTGTGTTGCTGAGAAGAGCTGAGTAATTCATAGTTGATCACATGATGTTTTTGATACTGTGTACAATGTTTTCTTGGTTCTGCTCATTTCACTTTGTATCAATTCATACAAGTCTTTCCAGGTTTTTCTGAAACATGCCTGTTCATCATTACTAATATATTGCAGAATAGTATTCTATTACACTCAAAAATCACAACTTGTTCAGTCATTCCCCAATTGAAATAGATCCCTTTAGTTTCCAATATTTTGCCACCACAAAAGACAGCTATACATATTTTTGCACATGTAGGTCCTTTTCTCTTTTTTATGATCTCTTTGTAGAACAGACCTAGTAGTGGTATTGCTAGATCAAAGGGTATGCATAGTTTGGTTGCTTTTTGGGCATAGTTCCAAATTGCTCTCCAGAGGTTTGTATCAGTTCAGACATCCACCAAAGTGCATTAATGTCCCAATTTCCCCACATCCTCTCCAACATTTATGACTTTCCTTTTTTGTCATATTAGCCAATCTGTTTGATATGGACTGGTAATTCAGAATTGTTTTAATTTGCATTTCTCTAATCAAAAGTGATGTAGAGCACTTCTTCATATGCCTATAGCTATCTTTAATTTCTTCATCTGAAAACTGCCTGTTCATATCCTTTGACCATTTGTCAATTGGAGAATGGCTTATGTTCTCATAAATTTGACTCAGTTATTTAAATATTTGAGAAATGAGGCCTTTATCAGAGACAATTGCTATAAAGATTGTTTCCCAGCTTTCTGCTTTCCTTCTAATCTTGATTGTATTGGTTTTGTTTGTATGATACCTTTTCAATTTAATATGATCAAGATGATCTATTCTACATTTTGCAATGCTCTCTATCTCTTGTTTGGTGATGAATTCTTCCCCTCCCAATAGATCTCATAGGTAGGCTATTTCTTGCTCTTCTAATTTGATTGCTTCATTGTCTATGGTACTTTTTAGCAAGATATTTCCTTCCTTATCTGTTTTAATTAGGTCTATTTTTGCTTCTACTTTGTGTATGATCAGGATTGCCACTCCTGCTTTTTTTTTCTTTTTTACTTTCAGCTGAAGCACAATAGATTCTGCTCCAGCTCCTTATTTTTTACTCTGTGGATGTCTGTCTGCTACAAGTGTGTTTCTCATAAGCAACATATTGTAGGATTCTGTTAAAAAAAATTTTTTTTAAAGGATTCTGGTTTTCGATCCACTCTTCCGCCTGTTTCTATTTTGTGGAAGAGTTCATCCCATTCACATTCCCAGTTATGATAACTACCTGTATATTTCCCTCCATCCTATTCTTTCTCCTGTTTGTCTTTTCTTTCCTTTCCTTCTTTCCCATATCACCAGTGTTTTGCTTCTGTCTTTTTTTTTTAAGGAAAATCACAGAGGAAATTAAATGCTTTCTCAGTTAGCTAGCCGCTATACTTGAAGCCTGGTTATTGTCCACAGATGATCTTAACCCATTCTGGACAATGAGGAGGTCATCTGACAGCTAGTGGTGGCCCTTCAGAGAAATCAAGAAACCCATAAACTGCTCCAGAGTACTACCAGGTAACTGAGCTCAACAAAATGTAAGGGCTCTTTAGATTACTAAGACCTATGACCACTTCCTCCCTCCTTCTTTATCTACTGCTTTTTTGGTTCTTCTCCACTTGACTTTGACTCCACTGGAAAGAAAATTCCTTGCTAGAAAGGATTATTTTATTTTTCTATTTATATCCCTAGCACCATACTGTACCATAGTAGACACTTAATAAATATTGATTATTCTTTTTTTCTTTGAAAATGAACAATTCTTTATTTATTTTAGAAAACAGTTTTAAAATTTGTCACATCTACAAGTATTTTCCTGTGTGTTATTTTTTCCCTTTTTAATATATAATTTTATATGGATCTTTAAAAAGTAGCAGTTAATTTTATCAATCAAGTTTAATTTAATCAAGCAGTTCTAACATCCCCCTATGAATACCTTTAGTTTGTTAAATGAAAACAGTCATGTCTCCTCCAGAAATTAAAAAATGCATTATTCTCTTTTATTCTAGTTTTTTATAGATTATTTTTATGTTTAAATATGTTGCCCATCTAGGAGTATACCTGGTGTAAAATTTGGGCCCACGATTGTGTCTTTCATATTACTCTTCATGCAAACATCATCACTTGTCACAATGATGTGACCTTCTTATACCCAATACACATCTTTCCATTGGTCTTGGGACAACATAGAACTTGGGTTCTTCTTAGATTATAGTAATCTATAATTCATAGCTTTAAAGCATTGCTGGAAAAATGCTGATATTAAAAATATGAAATTAATGAAAAAATATTTTTGAGTTGAAAAAACAAAATAGCTTAATAGAATCATTTCATTGTTTTTGAATCCAATGAAAGTTTATTGTAATTAATCTTACTTTTAGCTAACTCAGTAAAAGTGGATTTTTTAGAAGATAGCATAATTACTTTTGAACTCACTGCTTTTGTATTTGAAATATTTTTAATTAAAAAGAAAAAAATGTTGCAAGTCCTTAGTTAAGAAATATTGATTATTCTTTAATTGACATCCAACTCTGCTACTGCTTCTGTCCTTAAATCCCATTGCTAACTTTTTACTCTCTGACTACCTTACTACCTTATATGGACTTGCCCTTTAGCTCCAATCCTTGCTAACCTTCTTTTGACTAGCCTGTTATCAATCAACAGTCCCACTATCTCTCTGGTTCCTCTCTCAGGAAACAGGATTGGAAGCTGTTTGGGTCAGAAGATCATACTTTGAGGCACTGCTATCTTCTTCAGGAATCCATTCATTTAGTCAATTAAAATTTATTAAACATTTACTACATACCAGGCACTGTGCTAAGCCTTGGGGTGATTAAAAAAAGGCAAAAAACATAATATCTGTCCTTAAGGGATCTATATTCTAATAGGGGAGAGATGGTTATGTACCCAACCAGATTCCTACAGAATTAAAGGAAAGTACTCTCAGAAGGAAGTGGGGAGGACAGGGAAAGGTCTCTATGGTAGATGGAGGTAGAGGGAGAGAACTCCAGGAGAGAGGGACATAAAGTGAAAAGGTATATAGAATTTTGTATGGGAGAAACAGCAAGGCCAGTAATATTGTCAAGTATGTGGAGGAGAGTAAGTGTAAAAAGACTGGAAAGGTAGGAAGGGGGAAGGTTGTGAAGGGCTTTAAATACCTATCAGAATATTTCATATTTGGTTTTAAAAAAAATTTATTTTTAAAATTTTATTCTAAACTTAAGAACTAAAACAAGCATTTCCATAACAGTAGAATGGAAAAAAAATAATTATACTTGGAACTGCAAATACATTATGTACAACTTGTTGTTCCTTTTAAATATAGAATAATTTTATCATATTTTTTTTATTACTTTTCCCCCCTTTTTTCTTCCCTCTTCCTCGGAAGCCATTGGAGTTTATTGAATAAGGAGATGGCATGGCCAGACCAATGACTGTTAGACAGGTGGAACAAATGGAAACTTGAAGCAGGTAGATCAGGTAGATGGTTATTTTAATAGTCCAAGGGCGAAGTGAGGATGGCTTGAACCACTGTGGTGGCTATATGAGTGGAAAGGAGTGTATTACTAGAGCTATAGTGAAGGCAGAAAGGACAAGACAACCAGAGAAGGGATATGCAGGGTGATTACTCCAACTGCAGGCAAAATTCCTAGGGTATATACATTGCTATTAATGCTCTGTTTGCATGTTGTCATATGTGAATACAAATAGGAACTCTTCACTTAACTAACTCAGCATTCAACATGGTTGGCAGATCAATAGGAAATCATTCCCTTTCCTTAATTCTCCTTTCTCTATGTGCCTCTCTTCACAAGTAATGCTGCTACCTGAGACTCCCTAGATACTAAAGGCCCAGGAAACTGCCCCAGAAGACTCAGACTGCCACAGATGCCTAGCAGAGGGCCAGATTTGTTGTTATTTCCCACCAAAGTCATGAAACCCTCCCCTAAGCCCCTTCCACAACTACCCTGGATCTTCACCAGGGGCTATTTCTCCACTACTTGGGATCCCTATGATTAGAGGAACACAAAATTATAAGATTGCAAAGTACTTAGAAATGATTAGTACATTAGTACATCTCCCTCACTCCCGTTTTATAGCTGAAAAGACTTGCTGCAATGCCACATGAGTATCATAAAATCTAAAAAGTGAAAGAGAACTCAGAGATAATCCAGCTGAACCCATACCTGAAAAAGGATTTCAAAATTTCTTCTACAGAGTAAAATCAAGTGAACAAGAATTTTTTTATGTTTTCTTAAAAAAATTCTTTTATTTTAAAAAGTTCATTCTTTTCCATTACCCACCAAAAGAAAAAAAGGAAGATAATGTGAAATAATCTCACTGGAAAACAACTCACCTGAAAAATAGATTCAGGAGAGATGATTTAAGAATTATTGGACTACCTGAAGGTCACAATCAAATGAAAGAGCCTTTCTTCTTTCAAGAAAGTATCATGATATCATGCCATGATATTCTAGAACCAGAGGGTACAATAGAAATGGAAAGAATCCAGTGATCACCTCCTAAAAGAGGTCCCAAAATGAAAACTCCCAGGAATATTATAGCTAAATTTTAGACCTCCTAGGTCAAGTAGAAAATACTGTAAGCAGCCAAAAAAGAAAGAATTCAAATATCATAGAGCCACAGTCAGGATAACACAAGATTTAGTAGCTCCTATATTAAAAGATCAGAGGGCTTGGAATATGATAATCTGGAGGGCCAAAGAGCTAGGATGGCAACCAAGAATCACCTACTCAGCAAAACTGATTATAATCTTTCAGGGAAAATATTAGATATTCTATGAAATAGACTTTCAAACATTCCTGATGAAAGTACCAAAGCTAAATAGAAAATTTAACTTTCAAATACAAGGCTCAAGAGAAGCATGAAAAGAAAAACAGGAAAGAGAAATCACAAGGGATTCAAAAAGGTTAAATTTTATATTCCCACATGGGAAAATGATATTTATAATTCCTAAGAACTTTCTCATCATTAGGACAGTTAGAATGAATATACACAGACAGAAAGCAGAGGTATGATTTGAATATGATGATATGATTATCTAAAAAAAATAAAATTAAGGTATGAGAAAGAAGAATGTTCTGGGATAAGGAAAAGGAAAAGGTAGAGTGGGATAAATTGTCTGACATAAAGGAGGCCTGAAAGATATTTTACAGTGGAGGGGAAAATGGGGGAAGGAGGGAGGGAAACACATGAATCTTACTATCATCAGAATTGCCTCAAAGAGGGAATGATATACAGACTCAGTGGGATGTAGAAATCTGTCTTACCATACAGGAAAGTAGGAAGGGAAAGGAAAAAGAGAAGAAGGGGGAGCTAATAGAAAGGATGCCAATTTGGGGAGGTAAAAGTTAGAAACAGAACACTTTTGAGAATGGACAATGTAAAAGGAGAGAGAGAATAGGATAAATAGGGGGAAAATAGGATGGAGGGAAATACATAGTTGGTAATCATTACTGTGAAAAAACTTTTTACAGTGAGTTTCTCTAATAAAGGCTTAATTTTGCAAACATTGAAAACTGAGTCAAGTTTATAGAAATAAGAGCCATTCCTCAATTGATAAATGGTCAAAGGATATGAACATGCAATTTTCAGAGAAGTAATCAAAATCACATGAAAGCATGCTCTATATAACTATTGATAAGAGAAATGCAAATTAAAACAACTCTGAGCTAATTAATACCTCATACTTGTCATATTGGATAATATGACAGAAAAGGACAATTACAAATGTTGGAGGGAATGTGAGAATATTTAAACACAGACGTACTGTTGGCAAAGTTGTACACTGATCCAGCCATTCTGGAGAGCAATGTGTAACTATGTTCAAAGGGCCATAAAACCACACATACCCTTTGACCAAGCAACACCACTTTTAAGTCTACATCCTAAAGAGATAAAAACAAAAAGGAAAAGAACCTATGTGTACAAAAATATTTATAGCAGCTATTTTGTAGTGGCAAAGAATTGGAAATTGAGGGGATGTCCATCAATTGGGGGAATGACTGAGCAAGTTGTTGTATATGATTGTGATGGAATACTATTGTGCTTCAAGAAATGATTACTAGCATGGTCTCAGGAAAACATGGAGATACTTTCATGAACTGATGAAAAATGAAAAGAGCAAAATCAGGAGAACATTGTCACAGTAACAGCAATATTGTATGATGATCTACTATGAATAACTTAGCTAGTCTCAGCAATACAGGATCCAAGACAATTCTGTAGGACTTATAATGAAAGGCACTGTCCATCTCCATCTGTGTCTTTCTCCATAGACAAAGAACTGTCAGAGCCTGAATGCAGATCAAAGATACTTTTTCTTTACTTTCTTTATTTTTGTTTTGTCTGTGTCACAGAATGACTTAGATGGAAATGTGCTTTGTATGACTACACATGGCAAATTGACCTGTGTCAAATTGCTTACCTTTTCAATGGTGGTGGGGGGAGAGGAGGAAATTTAGAGCTCAAAATTTAAAAAAATATTAAAAATTTTTTATATGTAATTATGAAAAAATAAAATATTAAGTAAGACAAAAAATAATGAAAGGGTAAAAAAAGAAAACCCCAAATGGGGTCAGGAAAATTTGGGCACAACTGAAACGACTGAACAACAATTCCTAAATGTGGGTTACAAGATTTCCGATTCCCACATGGATACTTAATATGTAATATTAAAATCAGATAAAAGTTATTTTTTCATTTTTCAAAAAATTATTATTTCATCCATCTCAGAGAATGCATAGCCAAGAACTCACAGAATTATATAAATACAGAAATCCAAAGCATTAAAAGCAGTCCATTAAGCTAATCAGATTTTTGCCAGATGTTAAAGACCTATGAAGGACTAACACTTTTCTATTCAATGTAAACCTGCTCTTTACAAGAAATTTATCACATACTACATGGAATTTTGACAAAAAGTTCAGCTCTCCTTATTTCCCATTCTATATGATACAGCTTTAGGACTAACTTCATTGTGATCTTCTCCCTTCTCCAAGAAGCACATTGTACAAGATATCTTTCTCTAAGAAGCTGGTGCCCAAACAATTTAACCTTTCAAGGCAGATCTCCAGGACTTAACTAGTCCATGTGAGCCCAGATATGCTAGGGGACCCTGGGCTCACCCATGGAAAGGGGAGAGGGGAATAATGTGTGAAATTATAATGGATTGTCAAAAACAGAGAGAGATAAAAATATGATAACCTGCAAGGGAGAAGTGACATCTTAATTTAAGTACTGACTTTGGTAGATTTCTTAATTTATATCTGGAAAGAATATGAAGATTCACTTTGAGCTTTCCCAGTCAAGGAAAAGTCACATCTTAATTTGAGAACTGACTTTGGTGGATTTCCTAGTCTATATCTGGAAAGAATATATAGATTCATTTTGGGCTCTCCAAGTTAAGATATTTAGATATGGTTCTCAATAGGAGCCTGGCAGACATCCTAAGTCTAGGCTTAGCAACTGAGTGATGGAAGTGGGGAATGGGACAAAGCCATCATCTTCTTATTACAGAAGTACCCTGCTTGGGTACAAAAATAAACTTTTACTTGCTAATTATTCTTGTGCTCCTCCCTTTGCCTGCCCATTGTGGTATTTTCTTGACCCTTTTCCATATGGCTTTCTCTCCCATTCCCCCTGCCCTCCCACCAGTTTGGACTTTTGCCCTTGGACGCAGTTCATGACTTCCTTCCTGGTCCTCTGGACTATCTGCCATTGGAAACTCCTAGCTCTAACTTTAGCCAACTTTTTCTTTTCCCATCTTGTCTCTCATCTTCCCTTTCTTAGGCGCGTACTCTTTTTCCTTGCTTGCTAATTTAGGGGAATGTGTGACCTTCTCCTCACTCCCTGTAGCAGCAAGCACCCCAAGCATGTCCCCAGGGTGCCTGCTCACACAGGTTCTTGGATCTGCTTTGTTAAAGGAAAGCAACTCAAAATGGGTTAACAAGCTTACTTTAATCAGTCAGACATATATCGTTTACCTTGTTCAGGAGAAAAGGTCAGCACCCTGAACCTCAAAGTATACAGGCATAATTATCAAGACAGAAACATCAAGTAGACAGATTTCCAAACTGTCCAACCATTACATCCATACCCAGTCAACATCTGGGTTTCCACATTCTGGGTTTTTCAAAGCCGGGGGACTCTCAACAACGGCTTCCCAGAATTCATTCCAAATCACAGAATACTTCTCAAAGTGAGTCCCAAAACAAAGCTACACATCAGGGCTTATATAGCCTTCTCCTGGCTCAGAGAATGTAACAACCTTATTGACTCCCTGGCCAATCAAGAAGTATCTACTGAAAAACAAGCCTCCCACCTCAGGCTTCAGGTGCACATTAGCCTAGGGGCAGGGAAGATCTTCAAAATTTACATTTTTATTACATTGTATCTACTGAAAAACAAGCCTCCCACCACAGACTTCAGGTGCACATTAGCCTAGGGGCAGGGAAGATCTTCAAAATTTACATTCTTATTACACTCCCCACCCCACATAGGGTAGTAGGGATCTAATATTGTTGATGGTATGTCAAATAATATTGCCCAAATATTTATGCCTCATACAATTAAAAATCTGAGTAAGCTCTCTATATAGCTTGAATTCCCCCCATTCAGTATATCCCAAATAGTAGAGAAGATATTTGTTGTATAATTTTCACCTTCCCCCACCTCATCATGTTATACTCAAACTCCATTATGGACAAAATTTGGTTGTTTTTTTTTTTTACTTGAGTGAAGCTATTTGGAAGGTAGAAACCATGTATTACTGCATATAGTCATGTACCTTGTGAATGATAATTAACTTTATTCCCTCAGTGTGGTATAGTGGGAGGGGAGAATAATATGGATGATGATAATGGACTGGCAAAAATAGAAATAAAAACATGAACATCTGCAGGGGAAAATATCTTAATTTGATAACTAATTTTGTTAGATTTCTGAATCTGTATCTAGAAAGAATATGAAGATTAATTTTATACTCTCCCAGTCAAGATATTTAGATATGTTTTAAAGAATACTAGATAGTGAATTAAGAGATCTGAGTTCAAGTACCAGTTTGTCATTAATTCTGGGATTATAGGCAAATCAATGTCATCTCTCTGATACTTAATTTCTTTATTTGTAAATTGAGAAGCTAAGACAGGGGTTCTTAATCTGGGTTCTATGAACTTGGTCCTTTTAAAAAAAATTAATTTGATAGCTTTCTTTCAATATAATTGCTTTTCTTTGTAAACCCAACTATTTTGTTATAAATGTTTAAATACAATATTCTGAGAATGGGTCCATAACACAAGAAAGTTAAAAACCCTTGGACTAGATGATGACTGAGTTCTCTACTTTCTATATCATTTTGAGGGAGAGCTATCTATACTCCTTATCTCTACCCCCCCCAACAATGTTGATATAGAATATCTTATTAGGCCAATGATGAACTATTCTTTCTTCTGTCTCTTCTCCAATTTTTCCATATCACTTATGCCCTTGCTTTTATAGAGGTATAACTTCTGTTTTCCTCCCAGCATGGCCACAACTCACTGACCATCAGTGGATGATTGTCTGACAACTCTTCACATGGAGCAAAATAGAGTGTTTATCCCACACTACTCCCACCAAAGGACTTCTTAACATTGATACTCACACTAAATGGCACTGCTGTTTCTTTTCTTAGGCAGCAGAACTTGCTTCTGAATATAGGAAACTAGCTGGAATTCTGAATTGGAAACCAAAGGTAAGGCATTTGAGACCAAGAGCAACTTTCTGTCTTTAAGTTTATAACCCACAAGTCTTCCTTGTGAAGGAAATTATTCATTTATTTCCTTTACAATTGGTGATTGGTTGATAGCCATCTTTGGACTATACTTAGAGTCATGATACCCATATAACTTTCGTTCAAACCACAAATGGTTAAATTTCCAAGTACTCTATTGTTAGATAATGACTTTATTCAGCTTTTCCTGTATGTCTTCTTATTGTCCTGGTAATTATTACCTCTCCCTTATCATTCAGTTATTGCTGATAAACTTTGAGAGTGGAAAACCAATTTCAAAGTTACCTAATAATGACAGCATGTTACATTATGATGGTGACTTACTTTACACAATAGATTTAATCCTGAAAATTTGTGTGCAAGCCATATTTTTTTTTGTAAATTGAATTAGAAGTTTCCTGCAAGATTATGAAGTTGAACTCCACAAATCACTTTCAAATTAGTAACAGATATGTTGAAGCAAGGGAAAAACTAACTAAAATAAAAATTTAAAAAACCTATGGAGGGGAGCAGAGTCAAGATGGCAGAGTAGAAACAGGGCTCTGGCTTTCACCACCTGCAATCCATGTAAAAGGGGACTCTGAACAAACTTTGGGGCTGCAGAACCCACAAAATGACACAGAGAAGCTAACCTCCCACTAAGGACAGCCTGGCAGGCCAGCAGGAATCAGCCAGCAGCAGAGCTCTGGGAGTCAAGCCCAGCTCCACATCGAGGTTTTAGCCCCAGACTGGGCCTGACTAGCCACAGGATGAAGGGACTCCAGATCACCAGCAGCTGTAGCAGGTTCCAGAATTATCAGCACATAGATGCTAAGGACAAAGTGAGAGGTCAGTGCAGTGTGGACTTTGGGACCCAGCAGTTGGGAGTGCATCGGCTTTTGCCCCCTGGGATGAGAAGCCACTGAGGGCTACAGCACAGCTGCTGCCACATGGCAACTTCAGCTCCTGGCCTGCAGAGTGTAGGGGGAACAAGTGACCAGTTTGAGGGGTATTCGATCTTGCTTTAACCTGCTTGGACCTGGATTGCAGTCTAGGGTAGAGGTCCTGGGGTGTGCAACCAGCTTGCCAGAGCATGTGGAGGCTTCACAGAGGGCACCCAACTAATACCTCTGGCATCTGAGAAAACCCCAGCATTTGGTATGAAGCTCCCCTGTATGGTAGCAGAGTGCTACTGTGGCAAAAAGCCCAAAAGTCAAGTAATTGAGTGGCAACATGAACAGGCAAAGGAAGCAAAGCAAACAGAAGAATCCAACATTAGACTTCTATTTCAGGGACAAAAAGGATCAAAGCATGGAACAGGAAGAAAACAGTGAAGTCAGAACTCCTGCACCAAAAGCTTCAAAGGAAAATACGAACTGGTTACAGGCCATAGAAGACCTTAAGAAGCAGATAAGAGAAGTGGAGGAAAAATTGGGAAGAGAAATGAGAATGATGCAAGAAAATTGTGAAATGAGATTCAGTAGCCTGGCTGAGGAAAATCACACCTTAAAAAACAGACTAACTCAATTGGCAAAAGAGGCTCAAAAAGACAATGAGGAGAGGAATGCCTTGAAAAGCCTAATTTCCCAGATGAAAAAAGTGTCTCAAAAGCTCACTGAGGAGAATCATTCCTTCAGAATTAGATTGGAGCAAATGGAAGCTAATGACTACATGAGAAATCAAGATGCTGTTAAACAGATCCAAACAAATGAAATAACAGAAGGCAATGTGAAATATCTCATTGGAAAAAACACTGACCTGGAAAATAGATCCAGGAGAGATAATTTTAAAATTATTGGACTACCTGAAAGCCATGATCAAAGAAAGAACCTAGAAATGATCCTCCAAGAAATTCTCAAGGAAAACCACCCTGATACTTTAGAACCAGAGGGCAAAATAGAGGTGGAAAGAATCCACAGATCACCTCCTGAAAAAAGATCCCAAAAAGAAAAATCCTAGGAATATTATAGCCAGGTTCCAAAATTCCCAGATCAAGGAGAGAATATTACAAGCATTCAGGAAGAAACAATTTGAATATTGTGGAAACACAATCAGGATAACTCAGGATCTGGCAGCTTCTACACTGAGGGATTGAAGGGCTTGGAATATGATATTCCGGAGGGCAAAGGAGCTGGAATTAAAACCAAGAATCACCTACCCAGCAAAACTGAGTATCATGTTTCAGGGGAAAATATGGTCATTCAGTGGAATAGAGGACTTTCAAGCATTCTTGATGAAAAAAACAGAGTTGAATAGAAAATTTGACATTCAGATATAAGAAGCAAGAGAAGGATGAGAAAGTAAACAGGGAAAAGAAATCATAAGGAACTTTTCAAAGTTGAACTACTAACATTCCTACATGGAAAAACGATAATTGTAACTGATGAAACTTTTCTCATTTTGAAAATAGTTGAAGGGAATATAAATATATATATATATATTTCTATATATGAGGGTATGAGTACATATGTGAATGTGTGTATATATGTTTACAGGTATACATAGATAGAGGGCACAGGACCAATTTAACAGGAAGGGATGATATTTAAAAGGTGAAATTAAGAGGTGAGAGAGGAATATAATGAGAGGAGATATGGAGTGACAGAATGGCATAAACTATCTCATAAAGAAGAGGTAAGGGAAAATGGTTACAATGGAGGGGAAGATTAGAAAGGCAAAAGGGAATGGGTCAACCTTATTCTCATTAAATTTGGCTTGGGGAGGGAATGAAATACACACCTAATAGGGTATCTCACCCTACAGGAGAGTAGGGGGAAGGGGATGAGAGGGGGGATGATGGAAGGGAGGGCAGGCTGGGGGGGAGGGAAGTTGGAAGCACCCACTTTTCAAAAGGGACTTGATCAAAGTAGAGAATAGAATGAGTTGGAGGTGGGATAGGAGGGAGGGAAATATAGTTAGTCTTTTACAATATATCTACTATGTTAATGTTTTGCATTAGCTACACATGTACAACCTATTCTGAACTGCTTATCTTTCCAGTAAGGTTGACAAGGGAGGAAGCAAATGAATCTGGAATTAAAAGTTTTAAAATCAAATGTTTAAAAATTTATATATATGCTATTATTAATACTATTTTACATGTAATTGGGAAATAAGATATATAGGCACTGGGGTATAGAGATCCACCATGCCCTACTGGAAAAGTCAAAGGAGGTATGGGAGAAGATATGTCAGAGAGCAGATTGGAGGAGGGGATATCCTATGGGATTGCTATTTTGGGGCAGCGGGTAGGGAAAAAACAGGGAGAAAATTTGTAACTCCAAATCTGGTGGAAATGAAAGATGTAAATCAGAAGTTAATAAAGCATTTGAAAAATGAAAAAAAAAACCGACAGAAAAGGAAAAAAAGACAGAATGAAGAAACAAAGAAGAAAAAATGACTCCAACACAATGACTAAATATTATAAGGTTAAAAAAAATTGAAGAAAGCAGACCAAAGAGAAAAAATAATCCACAGAAATGAAATTGGATATATTACAAAACTTTTCACAGTGGTGGAGAAATCCAATAAGAAAAAGAAAGATCTGGCACCTTTAGGGTTAGAACTATAATCAATGAAGAAAGAGGAAAGACGAACAAGTAGAATATGTAACACTCTAAGTGAATATAGTGGAGATTAACAGAGGACTGATTAAAGAAAAAAAATGGTACTTATAAGGGGCGGCCCGGTGGCGCAGTGAGTAAGAGCACTGGCCCCACAGTTGGGGTGACCTGGGATTGAATCCAGGCTCTGATACTTAGCACCACACACAGAAATAACTGGCTATGTAACCTTGAGCAAGTTACTTAAGCCTAATTGCTTAAAAAAATGGTACTTATGGAAAATAAATATAAGAGGTAGCACAACAGTGTCTAAACTAGGTGGTACAGTGAATAGAGCACTAGCCCTGGAGTCAGGAGGACCTGAGTTCAAATGTGACCTCAGACACTTCACACACTAGCTGTATGGCGCTGGGCAAGTCTTAACCCCAATTGCCTTGCCTTCCCCCTGCAAAAAACGAACCCCAAATCATTAGAATATTTTAAAACTCTATAAGTAAATTTAATTGAGCTAAAGAATACAGCTCCTCAAGATGTGAAAATTTTTCTCTCCCAGAATATCAATTGAAAAAATAGAATGCTTTATTTCAGGAAGTCATATGAGAAAATTTCCTAGAAGTTTTGAAAGTAGAAGATAGAATGAAGATTGAAAGAATAAGTAGGACATTGATAGAAATCTCAAATTCAAAATCACTAGAAAATGCATTGTCAAACTTTTTTATCAACAAAGTAATGTTCTTGGGGGAGAGGGGAGGGAGGGGGACAAAATGTGAAACTCAAGGAATTGTGGAATTGAATCCTGTAAACTAAAAGGAAACAAACAAATTAATTTAAAAAAAAAGAAAATAAATATCTACATCTATGGGAAAAAAAAAGCAACAACAAAAAAAACAAAACAAAGTAAAGTTCTTCTAAGGAACTGTTATAGGAATGTAAATTTTTAAGATCTTCCCTGCCCCTATGTTAAGTGGACCTGGAGCCTGTGGTGGGAGGCTTGTTTTTCAGGAATTCCCATAACTTGGTGCTTTGTGATTGGAAAGTGGGTCAAGAGGGTTGTTGCATTCTCTGACCCAGGAGAAGGTTATATAATCCTTGATGTGAGACTTTGTTTTGGGGCTCACTTTGAGAAGGGTTGTGTGATTTGACCAGATGAGACTGTGGGCAGCTGTTGAAAGCTCATTGGCAGTTGAAAAGCTGTTGAACTCATAGGCAGCAGCACTCTCAATCATGGCTGAAAGAAAATTAACTATACATGGATTTTCTCTCTAAGGCACATCACAGCCTTTTTGCACTAAGGAACATTAGACAACTCTTCAGCTCTATGCTTGGAGGCTATTTTAAACAGTGAAAATACCAACAGGAAGCACAAAAATGCAAAAAATGTTTCACTAAATTAGACCACTACCAGGACACAGTAAAAGGGCTGAAACTCCAAGAAGGAAGAGCATCATCCTTCCTTGACCTTTGCTGAGGACTACGTATTTAGTGACTTGAACTTTTTTTGCCCCTCTGCTCTCATCTGCAAATGACTAAGAATATTGTGAATATTGATTTAGGGGTTACAAGTAACTTTCATCAAGTAGATAAATTCACAAACACAGATGAAGATCAACTATAATTATATTCCCTTGTGTTCATGTACCAGTTTAGCCATTCCCCAGTCTACATTTTGGCTATCAAAAGTAGCATTGCTATGAATAATTTTGTATCAATGAGTCTTTTATTCCTGTTAATATAAATCTAAAAGTGGTTCTTTCTTAGTTCGTAAACCGACCTAAAAGAGGGATAGCTGAATCAATGGATATGAAAGTTTTGGAAACCTTATTGTGTAATTTTATGTTTCCCAAAATCGTCTAATTAATTCACCACTCTACCAGCAGTGAATTTGTTTGTTTCCCTAACACCACTCAATTTTGTCATCTTGTCATATATGGTGGTTTTAAGGTGGTACCTCAGATTTGCTTTAATTTGCATTTCTCTGATTAGTAGTGACTGTGAACACTTTACAAGTGGTTATTGATAGCTGATTTTCCTCTTTAGACAACTACCTATTCATATCTTTTGACCACTCAGCTGGTGGATGACTTTCATTCTTATACAGCTTAATGAATATTTCTTATAGACTTTGGATGTCAGACTTTTGTCAAAGATGCTTAATTGAAATCTTCCTCCCCAATCTGTATATATTCCTATTCTAGATGTATTGTTTTTGTTTAAACAAAAGGTTTTTATTTTTATATAATCAGCACTTCCTTCCTTGTATTTTGTTATTTCCTTTATATCTTGGTTAGTTAATAATTTCCTTCCACCCTCAGTTTTGAAAGCTACTGCCTTCTATTCTCCTTTTTTTTTTGTGTGGTATGTATTTTTATATCACTAATCCATTTGTCATTTATTTGTATATTTGGTGTAAGATAATGATCTAATCCCATTTTCTGACATACAATATCATGGTAGTTTTTGTTGAATAATGAGTTCCTTCTCCAATATTTTTTTCTTGGCTCTATCAAACTCTAGGATACCATATATGCTTTTGCTTCTAGATTTTAATTATTTAAACTATTCCCTGAAATTCCTTTTCTATTTTTAAGAATTTAGTACATGGTATAATTGAATTGTGGTTTTGCCATTCTTCCTCCCTTCTTAAATTTCACCCCCTTCTCTACCAATTATTTTTCTTTATGTCCTTGACATTATCTTCAATATGAATTTTGTTATTATTTTGTATACTTTGATGAAGTATTTCACTAGTATTTTCATTAGTATTATATTAAACATATAGATTAATTTAGGTAACAAACAAACCATGAACATCTCTAATTATTTAGGTCTTCCTTTATTTCTTTGAATATTGGCAAAGATGTTAGAGAGGATATTGGAAAACAGTATCCTTATTTAATGTGGGTAGAGCCATCTGTACAAAAAATATCACAGCAGCATTATTTATAACACCAAAAAATTGGAAACAAATTATGTATGTAATGATTGAGGAATGGCTAAATTAATTGTTAGTAATGAAGCTTAAAGAAATATTATTGTCTCATAAGTTATGGAAAATGGGCAAACTGCAAAGAAATATGAGAAGACTAAGGTGAAGTAATGTGAAGTGAAGAAAGGAGAAGAAAAGGGAAATACTCTTCCTCAAATTTGTCATAGTATCTATAGCCTATACTTTTCCTTTGTATTTATCTCTTTCCCCTTGGAGTGAAAAGAGTGCTAGATTTGGAAATAGAATACTATTCATATTCTGGGTCTGCAGTTCCTTATTACTTTTGTGATCTTTGGTAAATTATTTGACTTTTTTGAACTTTATATATAGTAGATACATAATAAACACAGGGTGTCCCAAAAGTCTTAGTGCAGTTTAAAGTTTAAATGACTTTAGAAGCATAACTGTTAAAAACTTAGACAAAAAAAAAAACAACACTTGAAAGGTTAATTATAAAAAAATTTGAATATTGAAATGTTTTTATTGTAATTCAGCCTTACCATCACTCCAGTTGATTTTTGAATTTTCTAAAAATATAATCGTAGCCTTAAGATTATCAAAAGAAGGATATTTTGAATCCTACATGACAGTTTTTCTATGACCCCACAAGAAAAAGTCTAATGGAGAGAGATCAGGTGACCAATGTGGCCAAGCAAGACAACCTCCTCTATTGATCCACTTGTCTGAGAAAGTGTCATTTAGAAACTGTTGCATGTGCAATGCATGAGGATAGGGTGACTGTCCTGTTGAAATTTAAATTAAATTTTTATATTTAAAATTAACAGAACTAAATATGTGTATATGAAATATAAAGAATGAAACTTTCAAAAAAATTTGGTAAATTTGTAGAACTTATATTTCTAAAGTTATTTAAGCTTTAAATTGCACTAAGACTTCTGGGATACCCTGTATTTGTTAAATTGAATTATGATGCATATTCTGCCACTGCCAAAGCCATCTACTATTTCCTGTAAGACATTTTCTCGTTTTCTAGCCTCTTTTCCCCTATTGCCCCTTTGAAGTTTCTCCAATTTCCTTCTCATTTACAGATTGTGTTATTCTTGTCTCTCCAGGTAAAGATGATTTTTTTGATTTCCACTCCCCTCCAGAATTTGTGTAGCTAATTCTAGTCACACTGGTAGAGTACAAGAACTGGTCCTTTTTCTCAGGTGTTACACCTCCTCAGACCAAGATAATTTAATCACCTTTTGTAATAACAACAAAGAACCTGACCATGTGTCCCCCTGACATGTCTTTTTATAAAAATGAGCATTTCTCCCACTTGTGTTCCTTGACAATCATCTTTATATAATGTATAATGTAGCTGCCACTGTCAGTAACTAGCTCTGGAATCTGTAAAATTCCCAAGCTAATTTACAATGCACCCAACACAATGTACAAATAAATAGGTAGCAACTGACCGCAAATACCAAAAGACCCGTTTGTCAGGGTTCCATGACCATTGACTGCTTGAGTTTGATGATGCAGGCATGCCACAGAGTACATGGACCCCACATTAAGAACCTTTGTTTTATAGCAAATGGAGCTGCCTCTAGTACTTGGCAGGCTGGAAGGGCTGTGGACCTCAGGAGGAAACACAGAAACCAGAAGGAAATTTTCATGTCCCAGAGTTGTAGAGACGCTCTGCCAATGATATCCTACCTAGCCAATCTCTCAAATTCCTGAGAAATAGAGGAAGAAATGATTCCTAGGGAATACAAAGGCAATACATTGCTAAAGCTGAGTAAAGAGGAATGATATGCCCCCACAATGACAGAACATGGGGATGAGATGATGCTTGAACCTGTGAGTTCAAGTTAAGATGTTTACTTTGAAAGACTTTAGCCATCTAAGATAAGGCTTAGACTTGTGGGTGGGAGAGAGTATTCCTGTAAGAAAGATAGCATAGATAAAGATGAGCAGGCAGGAATGTGCCTATTTGGCAGAAAACAAATATATTAGTTTGGATTGATTAGACTAACAGGCTAGGGGGTCTTAGGGGCTTAGAGGGAGATTAAGTTAACAAGGTAGAGCTGACCCAGATTATGAAAGGTTCCAAATGCCAGGCTAGGGAGTTCAAACTTTATCTTGAAGGGCATAAGAAGTCATTCAATGATCCCAAGATTTTAGACTAGGAGAGCTACAGATAAAAAGTCCTAAAATGAAAGGCTTAATGTAGTGGTGATATATAGTTCACATGGAATTTTGTCTCATCTGTAGATTGCACAGTTGAAAACACTTTTATAAACAGACTTGGTGATGCATGCCTATAATCTCTGTTGCTAGGGGATGCCAATGCTGATGAATTGCTTGAATTCAGGAGTTTTGAATTGCAGTAGGGTTAAAGCCAATGGGGTGTTTTCATTGTCTGGTACCAAATGGTAAGTTCGTAGGAGTGGAGCCACCAGGGTGCCTGAGGAGGATCAAATTGGCTTATGTCAGAAATGGAGAAAGTCAAAATTCCCATAGTGATCAGCAGTGAGGGTTCACCTGAAAGTCTAGGCAAGAAAGAAGAAAATAAGGAAGGAAAAAGGGAAAGAAAGAAGGAGTAAAGAAGGAAGGGGGAGGAGGGGACAGAAAGGAGGAAGGGAGGGGAGGAAGGGAAGAAAGAAGGAAGGAAGAAAGGAAGGAAGGAAGGAGACATAAAGAATAGTTAAGAAAGAATCTTAATATGGCAGAAGCTGATGCTTGGCATTCTGTCAAACTACAATTGTTATTTGTGGGCACTTCCACAGTCTAATGGTATAATGATGGAGGCCTTGCAGAATCATCAGAGAAAGATTTCATTATGTTTGGTACAGAGGTAGTGCCTGCACTCAAACTCAATTCTACTGCCTCATCATGATTTAGAGGGTATCTTGAATTCTGAAAGACTTTTCTAGTAGAGTACAAGTTAGAAAGGCTTCAAGGATGGATTTAGGGATGGACTGTATATATGTCATCTGAAGACTGGTATAGATAAGTTTTGGGATGCACTAGTTTCATAATAATGACTTTTGGGTACACAGAAACTTTTGAGTGTTTACCAAACTGTCTTGGAGTAGGGGGTCTGCATTTCTAAAGGGTGTATCCAACACTGAGAAAATCAGATTCTTGAATTTTAGAATTTTAGAAGTATCATTTAGGTGGTAAAATAGAGAGAATGTTAGAGGCAGAAATAGGAAAACCTGAGTTCAAATCCAAGTCACTTAATGTCTGTCTTCCTCAGTTTCCTCATCGATAGAATGAAGATGATAATAATAGCACCTACCTCACAGGGTTATTGCAGAGAAAATATATGAAATGCTTTACAAATCTTAAAGCACTATGTAAACCCTAGTTGTTGTTTTTCCCATTCTCTGAACAGTCTTTACGCCTGATTGTCTCTAATCACTATTCACCAGAATGTTTTCTTTTTTTGTTTCTTTTCTTTTCTTTTATTTTCAGAATATTTCCTGAACCTGAATACTCCTTTATCCAGACATCCTGGAGACCTGTGAGCTTACTATGGCCTCCATTTGTTGTCTCCAATAGTCTACCCAAAGTGGGGCAAGAAGTCAAGAGGCAGAAAAATCATAACCAATGATTAGTTGGCACTGCCATATTTAAGCAGAGGTCTGTTTGTCTTTTTTGGAGATTGGATCTGGCATAGAGCCCAACTATACCCCTTTCTATTGGAGATGAAGATTTTAATGAAAATAGCAAAGGTTCCAATTATCTATTTTAGTTCTGTGAAAGGAAGATTTGAGTCCATAACTTGATTGAATTAATACCTTCTAGGAAAGATTCAATAATTCATTAATAAAGAGATAATCATATCCCTCCTTACTGTCCCTTCCCCCATGTGACTATATGGTGATGTTTACTGGACTGACCTTCTGGGGCTTAGCTCATAAGGGGCACCTTCTAGTATAATATGATAAACCTGCAGAAATGTTGCTATGGCAACTACTGACAACATATTTTTCAACACCACAAAGAACTCCCACCCCACCCTCTTATTTAACCATCCACCCAAAAAGCAATCGCAAATCCATTTTTTCTAAAGGTATTTTTTCAAAGCTACTACCACAAGTGGTCAACAAATTGTCCCCCCTCCCCTTTTTTTTCCTTTCAAAATGTATCTCATATTACACAACCGTGGCTACTGGGAATGGACCTTGTTGCCAATCTAAATCCTGAAACTCTGGATTGCCTGCTTCCTTCAACACTTTGTTCATGGCCAACAAGTGATTTATTTTTTTTCTCTCCCACCGGGACCATATAAGTTTTTGTTTTTATATACAATTGAGAGAGAAAGTGTAATATTATTACACATTTATAATAAAGTCATTCCCAGTAAGACCTGCTCTCTGAACTTTAGCTCATCTTGAATCAGAGCATTTGTTTAACATCATGACCACAGCAAAATAGTACTGAAGGTGTCGCTGCCTTCAAAATTATAGGAGGGAACTTTGACATTGAAGGAAGTAAGAAATAATTTTTTTTCAGTTGTGTTCTGTCCCTCTCTCTCTCCCCTTCAATTACTGGAGGTTAGCAGACATTCTTGTGTTTTATGAGATAAATACTTGTTTCTTTACATTCAAAGTCTTCATTAAGAAGTGCCCAACACTTTGAATTTCCTGGGAATGTCTGTTATGTGAGGACATTTTTTTCTGTTGTCATCTTTGTCATCATCTGTCCATCTACCCATCCATCCATCCATCCATTTTGCAAACATTTTATAAGGGCCTATTGTGAGCAGAACAATGGGCACTGAGTTAAAGGCAAATTTTTTTTAAGACATAACCTTTTGTGCCTAGAGAGTACAGTCTTGTAGAGGAATAAATCCACAGAGATACTACTCTTGTGACTCCATGGTGCAAAAAGTCTAGCTAGACTTTGAGGGATTTTCTTACTTCCTTGACTCATAATCCTCCACCCAGAAAACCTGCTCAAATATATTCATGTATCACAGGGATGTCTGACTAAAATCCCTCCTCCCCATTAACAGAACATAGGACTTGGGTAGGTAGATACCAGCCCAGTTATGGGGGACTTACTGAGGGAAGAGGAAGGAACGGTAGGTAAGGTATAAGATGAGTCTGTCTCCATTCCTGGGCTTGCCCTTGAGAACAGCTTTGCTGTTGGACTATAGATAAGTAAACACTGAGGAACAGTTAGGAGTTCCATACAGCCTAGCTGATGAGCGTGCTGTTCTGAAAAGCGGATGTGTGGGTGGGTGAGGACCAGAGGTCCCTGTCAGCACCAGGGTTGGAAGTGGGAGTTGGGAGGTTTGAATCAAGCATTTGAATGGTGTTTTGTTTAATCTTGGAATAGCAGCCAGTGAGAGTGAAGTGTGAGAGCTCCAGTGTGGAGGATGGGGTGGGAGAATTGAGGTGGTTGCCATTTCTGAAATACGTATGTTTGCTGCTTATATTTTATTACTGTGTATCTAATTCCATTAAATCGTTGTTCTAACTGTGCATTGAGGTTTGAGTAACTGAGAAAAGCACACTCAACAGCAATAGAAGAAAGGAAAGGAGTTTGTTTACTGTTATATGATCTGGAGCAATAAAAATCTGCCTGGGTGATCAACACACACAAAACCCACCTCAGTGAGACAAACAATACTTCCCACAGAGTGGTGAGACTAAGAGGAGAGAGGCAGGCGGCTTTTGGAGAGTCAGAGACGGATGGGGGTTTTCCCTCAGAGTACCTTCTGATGTGTGCTGGTACATGTAAGAGGGAGCGAAATGGGCCTTTGATTGACAGCTGGTCCCCTGGTCTCAGAGCCCCTTAGCTGCTGCATGTCATACCTACCTAGAAGAAAGAGACTGAACCCCCACTACAAGCACACAATTCATAAAATTGCCAAGGAAGTCCATGTTGAAATAATAAAATGCACAAGCATTAATGCCAAAGGTTTATGTAAATCCTCTAGGTTAATTAGATTCCCAAGTATAAGGGTTTCCCTGACAGAGGCCCTCCATCTCTGCAATTCTTATCTTGGCTTACTGCTCCATCTTCTTGAAAGATGAGTAGTAGTAGTAGTAGTAGTAGTAGTAGTAGTAGTAGTAGTAATGGTGGTGGTGGTGGTAGTAGTAATAGTAGTAGTAGTAGTGGTGGTGGGGGTGGTAGTAATAGTAGTAGTAGTATTAGTGGTGGTGGTGGTGGTAGTAGTAGTGGTGGTAGTAATAGTAGTAGTAGTAATAGTAGCAGTAGTAATAGTAGCAGTAGTAATAATAGTAGTAGTAGCAACAGCAGCAGCAGTATTAGTAGTAGCAGCAGCAGCGGTAGTAGTAGCAGCAGCAGCAGCAGTAGTAGTAGCAGCAGCAGCAGCAGTAGTAGTAGAAGTAGTAGTCACGGTGGTGGTGATGGTGGTAGTGTTTCTTTTTCTTCTGCTTCATACTTTATCTCCATGGCTCTCTGTAGTACACCCATTGTACACCACCAGTTTCTGAGACAAGGATGGAGAGTTTTTAGAGAATCCTTCTGTATCTCAATAAGATGAGAGCCAGAATACCTTCCGTCTTTTTCTAACTATTGTCCCTATTCACTCGTGTCTAAGACTTCTTCTCTCCTACTCCCTTGTTCATTCTCTCCCCTATTACGCAGTCTCTTCCATCACCACACATATCCCATGTTTTGAGATTTTCTTCCTTTGCTGAAACAGGGAAGAGACTAGAAATGGTCAAATAACCCCAAACTCACTGCTGTTATAACATAAAATTCTAAATGGTCAGTTCATTAGAGAGTCTGAAGAGGAAGGTCTTTGACTGAGAGGAGGCAGCTGGAAAAATCTATAAAGGAAGGTGATTTATGAGTTGAACTTTAAAACTAACAAAATTTTTCATCCAAATTTAACTGTTTATTTTTGACATTAACAGGACAAATAACATAATGTAGATCTCTAACGGGGGAGAGGCAGATAGAGGAAAACATGATATACCAAGCGCATAATGCGTATAAGCGTAGCTTTGATCCTCGACGTTTATTGCCTTAGAAAGTAGTGGGCGCCTTAGTAGATCATGAGTTCCAGGGTTCCTAGGTATCTTCAAGGAGAGGCTTGATGATTACCTTTCATGGATGTTGTCAAGAACATCCACACTCAGTAAGTGTTGGGCTGGGTGCCCTTTGATGTATCTTCCAACTGATGAGTCTATAAATGAATCTCCTAACATTTTGATACTATCTCTCACTATCTTCTCCTTCACTCCCATTGTAGATAAAAAAGTGTACTTTTTCTTTGCCAAGGACAACTCCTTTCTGTGCACCTTTGAATCCATCTATCTTCTTCCTTCTTCATTAATATCCTCTTTCTCTCTAGTCATCAGTCTCTCCCTATCTACTGGTTCCTTTCCTGTTGCCTGTAAACACACTCATGTCTCTCCTATCCTTAAAACAATCTTTAATCTATTGTGTTATATTTCTCGTCTCCTGAGCTAACATCCTTGAAGAAGCCACCTTCATTAGATGTCTCTACTTCCTCTTCTCTCACTCTCTTCCAAACCACCTATTATCTGACTTTCAATTCCATCATTTCATTGAGACTGTCCTTTCCCAAAGTTACCAATGATTGCCAAATCCAATCTTTTTTTTCTCAATTCTTACCTCTCTATATCACTTGACACCATTGACCACCTTCTCCCCAAAGATATTCTCTCCTTTCTGGGTGTTGTGACACTGGTTTCTCTTTGTTCACTCTTTCTCAGTCTCCTTTGCTGGATATTCATCCATGTCACATCCCCTAACTATAGATACCCACCAATACTCTATCTTTACCCTTCTTTTCTCTCTACAATATTTCACTTGGTGATCTCATCAGCTCCCAGGGGTTCAATTATCATCTCTATCTAGATTTTCCCAGATCTATATATCTAGCCCTGGTGTGTCCTGAGCTCTAATCCCATAACACTTAGAAATTGATGTCCCATAGGCATCTCTCAACCTCAACATGTCTAAACCAAACCTCATTATATTTTCTTTCAGACTCACTTTTCTCCTGCACTTTTCCATTATTTTGAGGGCAGTACTATATAAGTCGTCATACAAGCTCACACCCTTAGTGACTCTCTGGATTGCTCACTGCCTCTCACACTACATATACTATCAGTTTCCACATCTTGACATTCCTAACTGTACCACCATTTCTCATAAATGTCTCCTCATAACATAGCCTGTGCTGTTATTTTCTTCTTGCATTTCATTCCCCTCAGTGTACTATATGGTCCAGTCATACTGGCTTACTTGTTTCCCTTCCCCCACCTCTCCATACTTCATGCCTGGAATGCTTTCCTTTCTCCACTCTTCCTATTGGTTTACCTGACTTCAAGACTCAACCCCCCAAGTAGTAGGGGGCAGCTAGGTGATGCAATGGATAAAGGACCAGGGTTAGAGTCAGGAAGATCTGGATTCAAATCTGACTTCAGACCCTTACTGGCTTTGTGACCTTGGGCAAGTCACTTAGCCTCTGTTTGCTTCAGTTTCATCTTCTGCAAAACAAGGCTAATTATAGCACTTACTCCCAGGATTGTTGTGAGGATAAAATGAGATGCTATCCATAAATTGCTTAAAATAATGCCTGGCATATAAAAGTCACTATAGGTATAATAATCATCATCTTTATTAATTAATTTGTTTGACAAGGTCTCCAATGCTATTTTTGTGCATAAGATGGAGAGATCTGTACCAGGTAATAGAAAGGTCAGGTAGATTCAGAGCTGGTTGAAGGACTAGAACCAAAAAGTAATCAGTAATTGTTCAGTGCTTCCTTGGAAGGAAACTTTCAGTAGAGTACCCCAGGGATCTGTTTAACATTTTTATCAATGACTTAGTGAAAAGCATGGATGGAACTCTTATTTAATTTGCAGATGACACAAAGCTAGGCAGAACAGCTAACAGATTGTATGACAGAGTTAGGAACCCAAAGCACTGGCAGGCTCTAGTATTGTGCCAAATCTAATAAGATGAATTTCAATAAGGATAAATATAACGTCTGACACTTAGATTCAAAAAGTCAACTACATAAGTATAAAATTGGGGAGAAAAAGGTATTGACTCAGTAGATATTAAAACTCACTTCAGCTTACCTGAAAAAAAATTCTAGGATGTTTTAATTCACCGAAAATTCCATATGTGTCAACAGTATGATACAGAAGCCAAAAAAGCAAATTCAAACTTTGGCTCACTGAGAGTTACAGCATCTAGGAGGAGGGAGGTAGCCATTCCTATCCTCAACTCTGCTTAAATCTCATTTTCAGCCTTGTCCGGTTCCTTTCTAGGTGTTGCATTTTATGAAAGACTGACCAGTGTGGCAAAAAGCCTCAACCTCATGTGATAATGAGGTCAAAGGAGCTAGAGCTATTTGCTTGAAGAAGAGAAGACATAAGGAAAAAATACTAGGATTTCTGGGACTGCCATATAGAAGAAGGATTACATTTGTTCTGTTTGGCCCTAGCAGTAAGAAGTCAGAGCAATGGGCAAGCAGTTCCCAAAAGGCAAATTTAGGCTTTATATCATTGCAACAGGGGACCATTTTCTTTCACTCTTTGAGTCCCCATTCCCCCATCTTATGGGGTTTCAATGTAGAGAAGTATAGTCTTGACTCTAACCTCTATCCTGTGCAGACTCTCATCACAGACAAGGCAAATTGCTGGAAATTAAATAAAGTATTTAAATTAATCATGCTAACAAAACATAATTTCCAGGAAAACCCATGCAATAAAATTATTCTTAACCCCTCAAAAACCAGTAGAATTCTTTGCCAGTGGATAAAAGGTAACAAATCCCATGGTGTGTGTGTGTGTGTGTGTGTGTGTGTGTATGTGTGGAGGGGAAGGTGGTGTTTATGCTCTGAAGGTAGTAGAGGAAAGGTGGCCTTGAATTTTGCAGAAATGACTCCCTGGGCATTCCTGTGCCTTTGGGGAAGTGTTACTGCTTGTGTTGTTGCTGGAACATCTTTCTGGGTGGGTGTTCCTTTGCTTTTATCAACGGGCAAGGCATCACCTCCATCTCTTTGAATTACAGCCACTTCTACCTTTACTCTATCCCAAAGCTGCCTCTCTGCCATAACTCACTAAAGCTCCACCTTACCAGTCATTGCATTATCCTGAAACCACACTTTCCATTTGGTGCTCCCAATGATGCTGCTTGCCTCAGACTTCATCATCACTATTGGATAGAGTAGCAAAAGTCCCCTACCTACACTTGTTTCTACTGTTTTGGCCTCAGAGAAATATTTCTGGTCGTATATGTGTATATTAATGATACTCTTTTAGAATTTGCTCCTCCAGAGACCATCAGGGACACATGCTTGTGATCTAGTCATTATAGATCAATTTTTTTTAAAACCTGTTTTATGTGCTACCTACAAGATACCAAAAGGGTAACTAAAGAAACTTCTTGAAGGCATTTTACTTCAGAGTTGCACTGAAGTATTGCCTGAAAGGGCATCTCTGGCAATTACTACAAGATTCTCTGAAAACTGCTACAAATTACTACAAGATTCTGAAGATTACTGAATTATGAAAAATACTAAAAATTACTACAAGATTCCTCTCCACTGAGGTTCTCCAGCCTTGACTCCTATCTGGGTGAGAGTGAGAGACTCTCTCTCCTTGTCTTAGGGCAGCTTCACTCCCTACTTTGCCTTCCTCTCATTCAATAGTTTTCTGAGATTTGAATTAAAAGGCCTTCTCTGTTGGTCCTTTTTTCTCCCTTGTTTAGCAACTGTTCTTCAAGTTTTGGAAAACCTTAAGCAGCTGCAAAAACAGTGGAGAATGGTGAGGAGAATCGGGATGAGCAGTGGACTCGGGATGGAAAGGCTTGTCTCTAACAAGCTGTATATATAACCTTGGGCAAGTTACAGTCCTTAGGGACGTTCTGTACAGTACTTGGCATGTAGTAAGTGCTTAATAATTGCTTGTCTGACTCTGAATGACAGGGTGATCCCTCAATTCCAATCCAGCTCTCAATATTCTATGATTCTATGTATTCAAATTAAAAAAAATAATATTCAAAATTTGGAAAGAAAAACAATTATAGCTGTCAAAGAACTGGCTGCCTGTAAAGCCCTGAATCAGATAGGGAGGGGACCGAACACACCCACATGGTGTTTCCTGAAGTACACTTGCCAGTTTTCCCATGCCTCTGGGCAGGGCATTCTATGAACGCAAGGTAAGCTGAGCTGTTTTGCCAACCTCTGCCTCAAGACCCATGGCAGGACTCTCTACTGTTCAGGCAACATCTGGGCAGTCCTGGGCATGCAGCTGGGCTTAAGTTCAGCCAAAGCTACAGCAACTGGGAAAGAAGGGAAGGGAGGCCATGCTCTTGGCTGACTGGGAAGTGTACTGCCAAAGAACTCCTGGCAGATAGGGGAGAAACAGGCACATCTATTCTTGCCAATTCAAGAAAAGGAAGGCTGCTGTTCATAGATTATTTGTGTTTTTTATTCAAGAAAAGAATCAGGAATGCTGCCCCTAAGCAGAGACTGAATTGGAGGTTTGAATCGGAGGCTAGCATTCCCACATCTCTGCCAAAGTCTAATAGGCTCTGCATTGGAAATGTTCAGTCACTCAGAGGTTTGTCTCAATGCGTGTCTCCGTGGAGCTGACACTCTCTTGCTCTTCCCCTACCTCCTGTAGACCTGCAGTTGCCATAAAAGCCACGGGAATGGGAGATGTTGAACCATATGGATTACTGGCCAATGGAGAATAATTTCTTCTGAACCTGATTTAACTAGGGCCTACCATTGAGAATCCCTGAGTTTTTTGAACTTACTCTTTTCTGTGAAACTGGGAATGAGAATGTTGTGTCCAATTTTAAGCAGCCACTTTCCAGGTCTTTTCATACGCCAGACTCCAAATTGTTTTCAGACAATTTGGCACATATCTTTTCCTTTATATAAGCCTTGGAGTTCTTTTATTCTCTGGCAGGCACGTTATGTATATTTCTTTCTTTACCAGTTGAGACTAGTTGACTTTCTTCACTGTTACAAAGTAATATACAAGTAATGAAAAGAGAAAAACAAATGAAGCACTCTAAAATTTTGGTTTGCAATTAACAGAAGGATAAGTGATGAAAATATGTGATATTTTTTTAAAAATAGGGCCTAGGTCTTGAAAATTTTTTTTCAGGAAGGAATAGTCTCCCTCCCTCTTTTCCATCTCTTTTATATAGTATAAGACTTAAATTCAACCTCACCTCCTTCTGGGAGTCCTTAAGACCTTATTAACCTTCCTTTTCTTTCCCTTGCACTGAAACTATTCACCAGGCAGTTTAGCAACATATTCCTTTGTTTATCCTATATACTGCCTTGTTTATAATCTTGAAACTGATTTCAAGTATGTGCTCTCTTCTCTTCAACTCCACTGTAAACTCAGGTAGGGCACAAACCATATCTTACGGTACTTTCTAAAGCTCCCAAAACAGTTTTAAGCACACTATGAGGGTTCAAGAAGTGTTTCTTAATTTCTCATACACGTCAAAATTTATATCAGTTGTGGGTGGGGATGGGGAATGGGAGGAGTTTGGTGGAGCACAGAGTAGCATAACCACTTGATGTATGGAGGGTGGTGATGGTGGTGGCATTTCTGCAATTGTGAGACCAGACCAACAGCTACAAGTATTTCTATATCTCCTAGTATAGGGGTGGGGAGCCTGTGGCCTCGAGGTCACACGTGGCCCGTCCTTGTTATTGTTGAGCTGGCAAGGGAGACAATCCAAGCTCTGCCTGAGGATTTGACAGTATTTACTACTCTATTCTGCCATTCCCAGACAAATGATGCTCATTTGGCATCCTTGGACCTCCAGTGTGAAAATAGCAGAGGATAGAGGGAGGAGGACTTTCTTTAGCTCCAGTGTTCTGGCATTCCCTGTCATTGGCTGACTGAGCTGTCAGTGTCAGGCAAGGACAGAATGATTTAACAACAAAGCAAAGTTGGAGCATTCTGAGAAGATGGCAGAGTAGGTCACAAAATTCCAAGATGTCCTCCCACAAAAGAGTTAGAATAGCAACTTTGGGCCAACAAAGGATGGGTGGAGATAAATAAGAATAGGTCTTCCTGGAACAATTGAGAAGATCAGAAGAAAAATCCCTATGAGGTTTGGTTCTAGTGAAGAGTGGACACCTCCAGGCTAGGGTCCACTTTACTAACCTGCTGCAAGCAGTGTAAACAAAAAAGTGGCCAGTCCTGGGGTTAGTTGGTTTGAGAGGCTGCCTCGGTCCCAGCTATAGGAACTAACCCCTGGGATAGTGAGGGGAGTTGGACATCTGAGTCCGGGAAGATCAAGGGAACCTCTGCTGACCAGAACCCAGCCCTAGCTGTGCTGTGAAGAGAAAGCAGTGAGAAGGAACCAGCACAAGCCTGGAGTGCAGAAGCAGTGGGGCAGAAAGCCCCTGGCTGTGGGCACTTACAGGAGACTGGAGTGATTCCAGGCTAGACATAAGAACTGAAGATATAGGGCAAGGGGCACCATCTCCCATACCCCAGGGCTAGAGGTGATTACAAAAATTAAGCTATTACCACACACACACACACACACACACACACACACACAGCATAGGCAAAGCAGAAAGATTCCAACCATTGAAAACCATTATGGGAATAGAGATGAATGGGGTTCATCTTCAGAGGAGGATATTGAAGTAAAGAAACCCCCAAAGAGTAATGTCAAATGATCACTTGCCCAAAAAGAATACATAGAAGATCTTTAAAAGGACTTTAAAAATCAAATGACAGAGATGGAAGAAAAACGAAAAAAAAAAATAGTTCAAGAAAAAACTAGAAGCTTATGAAAGGAAAGTCAATCAATTAGAAGAGGAGATCCAGAATCTAAAGGAAGAAAATGAAACCTTGAAAATTAAAATTGGGCTAGGTGAGACCAGCGAAATTATAAGAGATTAATAAATAATTAAACAAACTATCAATAATGAAAAAATAGAAGAGAAAATGAAACATAAGAAAAACAACAGATTTGGAGAATGGTTCAAGAAGAGAAAATATAAAAATAATTGCACTAACTAAAAGTTATGATCAAAAAAGAATCTTGATACAACAATGTAATAAATAAAGAAAATTGTTCTGAAGCATTAGAACAAGGGCAGAAAGTAGAAATAGAAAAAGAAATTCATTGATCACCACTTAAAAGAGATCCTATGAGAAAAATTCATAGGAATATCATGGTCAAATTCCAAAACTCCCAGCTCAAGGAAAATATATTACAAGCTTCAAGATTAAAACAATTTAAATATGATGGTGCCACAATTAGAATTACACAAGACCTAGCAGCAAAGACATTAAAGGCCCGAGGTCTTGGAACACAACCTATCAAAGAGCAAAAGAATTGGGTCTCTGACTAAAAATATGCCCTTCAAAGTTAAGTATTATCCTGAATGAAAAAAAATGGATATTTGATAAACTCTCAGACTTTCAAGACTTTGTTAAAAAATTATGAATTCAATAGAAGATTTGACACACAAGAGCCAAGAGAAATATAAAGTACATACCAAAGACTGATTATAAGGGATTCATAAATACAGACTGTTTACTTTTTGTATATGTAAAATATATGTCTAAGATTCTTACTAATAATTAGGTAGCTCATAAAGAAGATTGGGGTAAACCTGAGTATGATATGAATTTAAAAATTAAAGCCATTTAGGAACAACTAAAAATAGTAATTATTTTATGCAAATGAAGCATAAGAGGAAGAATCTATGAAGAGGAATTAGATGGGGGAGGAGGGCTGGTAGTTCTGGTAACCTATTTTCATTGGTAGTGGGTTTAAGAGGGAAGAATACATATATATTTAGAAGAGTATGAAAGTGTTCTAAATTCTGAAGAAATAAAATGATAGGGGCATAGGGAGGGGGGAAAGGACAAGGGAGGGGTTTTTAGAGGGGAGAATGAGGGAATAGGTAAAAGGGGGGCATAAAAGGGTGTTTAGATTTATGGGAATGGTAGGATAGGGGAGGGATCCTTGGAGGGGGGTAGGCAAGTAATAGGAGGGCAAAGTGGTGGATAGAAGTAAAGTAGAGGAGGCAGGAGGGATAGGAAATGAGATATGCACAAACACAAAAAAGATCAGGAGTAGAATATGTTTGGGAATGTATATATCTATATATGTATGTATATATCTATTTATATCTCTATAGCTATAGAGAAACAAATCTAAACTTTATAGTAGCCTTTGGGAGGGTGGAGGGAGAAGAAAAAAGAACAAAGTAAAAAAGAGCACGGCAGAGAATAAAAGAAAACTTACAAGGAAGCAAAGAAAAGATGAACAATTCTCAACACAATGTGTACTATTTATCATACAGGCTTTCTTGAAATGAAAATTTATTATGTATTTTGAATCTTCTCTTATGTTCTGTTATGCACAAGGCATGCTTTTGTCCCTTTCTTTGTATTTAAGTTCCAATATTTAAGTTTATGGTACGTTTTTATTTCTTTTCTCTATTCTGTATTTGTGTTCTGGCCCTTGAGTCTAAAATAAAATTTAAAAAAAGATTGGAAAGGTTGGAAGGTACCAGGTTATGAAGAACTTTAAGTGCCAAACAGGATTTTGTTTTTGATATGGTAGGAAATAGGGAGCCTCTCGAGTTTGTTGAGAATTGGGTGAAATGACATTGTCAGATGTTCAATTTAGTAAACTCACTTTAGCAGTTGAATGTAGGATGGGTTGGAGTGGGGAGAGACTTAAATCAGGCATACTAATCAGAAGGCTGTTACAAATTTCTAGGTTTGAGCTGATGATGATCCACACCAGGATGGTGGCTGTATCAGAGGGGAGAATGGGGTATATATGAGATCCTTGAAAGGTAGAGTTGCCAGAATTTAACAACAGATTTGATATAGGGATGTCTATCTAGAAAGACATTTAGATTGTCAGCCCAGTTGACTAGGATGGATGGATGGTACCCCCTTCAATAAGAAGGAAGCTTAGAATAGCAAAGGGTTTTGGGGTAAAGGTAAAAACAACAGCAACAAATCCAAGTCTTTGGTGTTTGGACTAATGCTAGTTGATCAAATCTACTGAACCCTGAGGGGCCCATGGATACACACATAATGATTCTAAGTGTGGCTCCAGAGTGGATTGTTAAATTTTCTGTGTGAGCACTTACACTTTGGAAATGTACAAACTGCAAATCAGGACTTCATTTCTTATTTTGTTGATTGTTTATGTCTAGGCTTAAAAAAAGTGATAGAAAATGTTAATAATGCAGATCAAACTGGAAAATGTGTCATGTTTTCTGGAGTGCTAATTGTTAAATATTTGCTAGCATGCCCCTGGTTATAGACTGTCTTGGCACACTTAATCTAAGATCACTCCCCAATCCATATTGCATATATTTTTTCTGTTTTTCTTTGTTTCAACAGAATGACAAGACATACATTTCTTTAAATATATATATGTGTATATACATATACATGCAGTTATGTTTGTGTCTATTTGAAAACATTTAAGATCTTTCCCTCTGACTATCCCTCTCAAATAAACAATAAAAAGTCTGAAAAGTAAAATTCTCATAACCAATATTCCTAGTTCAGTAAAACAATTCCCACATTGGCATTTTCTAAAAATGTATATCTTATTCTTCCTTTTAAGTTCATCATCTCTCTTGCAGGAGGTGGGTGATGTGTTTCACCATTAGTCCTCTGAAGTTCTATTTTAAAACTGGATTAGTCAGCATTCTTTTTTTTCTTTTGATCAGAATTCTAAAGTTTTTTTTAAAGTTATTTTCTTTATAATGTTGTCATTGCATGAATTATTCTCCTAGTTCTACATTCCATCCCGTATCAGTTCAGAATTCTTCCCAGTTTTCTCTGAATTGTCCATTTCAGCATTTCTTATGGTTCTATAATATTCCATGACATTCATATATCAAAATTTGTTTAACTATTTCCCAATATGTGTATGACATTTTTAGCTACTACAAAAATATCCAGATCATTTTCAAACTATCAGCAATCTTACATATTTATAACCCATTTTAAAAACATGATGAGGAATTACCCTTAGTGGTGTGTTGCCTTGCCTTTCCAGGGACAACACCTTTCTGTACTGTTTCTTCCTTATATAGGTTCTTGTTACTTTGAAGTCAGAGTTTACATATGGCATAGACTAGAACCAAATCTATATGGCATCAAAATATCATTCAGTTTAGTGGGAAAAAATCTTCTAAACCTATTTCTGACCCCAACTCCCAACAGACTGGTTGATTAAAACAAAAACCAAAACCAAAACCTTGTAACTGGTAATTATTATTGTGGCATAGAGATAGCCTGTAAGTTCCTAAAAATTCTGTCTTTGAACACAATGCTTCATAAATACAGATTTCAGAATTTGTAAATTCTGCTTTAAAAACCCCTACATGGAGGATAGGGAGAAACAGAAGAAGAGAAGCTAAAAGTTTTGTTGGTGGGATATAATGCATAGTACAAAGTATTGCTAGTTCCCTTCTTTAAAAAAATAAAAGCTTCGCATCGAAGTATTTACAGATTAAAAGCATTTCCAGGAAGTACTTGGCACCTTCCACTATTCACATTCTCTAATAGTTAAAAATATAGGTGCACTTTAAAAAATTATATAGACAAGCTCTCCCCACAGGGGCGCTGAAATCAGCTTGATGAAGATTGAAACAGAAATTTTCTTTATTGATTTCAAGGCTGTTCATAGATAATTAGTTAGAGAATTCAATCTTTAAGCTTCTCAATTGAGATAAGGCGAATCACCATTTAAACTGTAAATCATACGGCAGTGCAATAGAATGCTAATCTGTCTCCAAGAACCTTGTCATATTTTGAAATATTGTTGGCTTTCTTCTTGTGAATTAAGTCTTCACTTCTCATACTTTTGGCTGAAATATATTATATTTTAGTTGGCAAATCTTTCATCAGAAAGTAGTTTTGTGAGTTATACAAATCTTTTCATCTTTTAAGTCACCCCAAATCAGTCAGGGATCCTCCTTCCTATTTTGACGTTCTTATCTGAAAAGCTGAACATTGAAATGTGTAGGGTATTCTCAGTGAGATCCATGGTTATGCAAAGGAGATTGACCTAGCCCTTTATACAGGAAAAACAAAAAATAGATGAAGAACATAGGTTGGAAATTGATCATGAAAGACCTTAAATGTCATGCTCAAGAGTTTGGCTTATATTCTGCAGGCAAGGGGAGCCACTGAAAGTTTTATGGCAGGAGACTCACTATTATTGTCCAGACCTCTTTCATTAAAATATATTAATAGTGAGCCCCAGAGGAAGATAACAGAAAGGAAACAAGGAGAAGAGGCACTGGGGAATCTAGAAATTCCTAACAAACATTTAGAAAAAGGCCTGTTTCCTCTTTGTTAATTGTGAAAAAAAAATTTCTAGCCCCCTTGCAATGTGGCAGTGACTTAGGTAGCAAAGGTGAAGCCTTGAAATCAGGAAGGATGTTAATGGCAGGACTATCCCCTTTACTTTGACTTATACTTACTATTCCTTGTCTTTTGGCACTTTCCCTACATGTATCGTAGTGAACAAGTTTTCCTGAACCAGACTGAATAATTTGCCCTCACACAAGCTTGGTAACTGATCTTTAGCAAGTGAATAATTCTTGAAATTTAACTCAATAAGACTTTGTTTTAAATGTAGTGTTTGTGGAACCTTAAAGGTCACAGAACAGAGTAGAATGTTAGAGCTGGCAGGGTCCCTAGAGATCATCTTAGCTAACTCCCTGTTTTATAATTGAGAAAGCTATTGCCAAAGAACATGAAATGGCTTGTCTGAGGCTATACATCTGGTTAGTGAGAGAGCTGCCTTAGAATCCAGCTCACTTTCCTCCCAATCTAGACTCCAATAAAATTTCATAAATAACAGATCCTTTTGAGATTTGCTAGGCCCTGTGACCACCCTGATAAAAGTTCTTGCAATTGGGTTCAATGGTCATGGGATGGGATGCATGCACTCTATCACTGGGTCTATACTTAAAACCTCTTTATCTTAGCATGGCCTGTCGGATTTTGGGTTCCACTGGCATAACCTTGAGAAACTAGTGTCATCTCTGGGCTGGAGTGAGGCACTGGGGGAGGGCCTTTATGGAGATTTTTACTACTCTACAAGACTTTTGTTTTTGTAATAAACAATAGAACAAAGTTAGAAAAAATATTTATGAGTTTACTCAAAGTTTATCTGAGTGTGCCCAAGTTAGAATTATAATACAGTCACACAGACACAATTATCTTTCAAGTTATTCATAAGTATATTCTTAACCAACAGTGTACTAAATCTCTTTTCCCCCATCGACATATTACAAAACACAAGATTGCTTCCTAGAAAATAAATCCTGTCTCTCCCTATTACTCTCAGCTACACAGTGGTCTTTTATATTTTTGAACCTCGTTCTCCTCTCTCACTTTCTCCAAGCTGAAAGTACAATAGCCACCCACAACCCAATTTCCTTGTTGATCAATATGGGAGTTTTAACCTGTTCTATTTTTCCAACATGGGCCCGTTTGCTCTTTTTTTAGTCTGCCTAGAGATCCTCTGCTCTGCAGGGTTCACTATCTTGGTGCTGAACTTTGTGAGGATGCCACTTGAACCCTACTGGAGCTCAGAACTCTTGAGCTCAAGCAGTTCTCCAGTTTCCGCCTTCCAGGGAGCACAGGCTACATGTATGGGTCAGGCCTGTAGTCTTTAGAAACTTTGTTTTTTAGAAACTTTTGATGAAGAACTGTTTAAGATAGAATTCTACCCTACATTATGCTCTACTATTTTGGAAACCTTTCATAATTTCTTCTTAGCACTGAATGTTAGAATTGGGAGGAAACATAGAGACCACCTAGCCTTACCCGTTTGTTTTACAGATGAGGCACCTTTATTATTCAATTAACTTTTGCAAGTCTAAGTTTACTTTTCTTCTTCTTATTTTCCTCCTTAAGTTTCTATAGAATGATTAAGGCGCTTCAGCAACAGCCTCTTTGGCTGCTACATTCAGTTGGCTCTTGCTTGACCTGGGCTAGGAGCCAGGGCTAGTTATATTAGCAGGATAAAATGATAGGAACCCAAAAATGCTCAGCAGTACATTTTTGGCAACTACTTGAAATCGGAGAATCATAGCAACTTGGAATTGGGAAGGAGCCCAAGAGATCATCTGGGCCAACCTGCCGCCCAGTGCAGGAACTCCTATAATAAGTTCAGTGGTCATCCAGTTTTCGCTCTGAACAGCTCACACCTCTGTGTGAAAGTGCATGCCACTTGAGGGTAGCCCTAATTGTTAGAAAGTTCTATGGAGCCAAAACCTGTCTCACTGCACCTTCTATCCATGGTTACTTAGTCGTCTAGAATTTATTAACTGCCAGGCACTGTGCTAAGTGCTAGTCTAAGTCCTCTTGTCGGAAGCAACACTGGTCTGCTCTTTCCTTTGAATGGTAGCCATTTGATTGTTCTTTTTATCCAACCTGGTTTACCCATGATTGGTTTCTGTGATGGTGGGAAATGATGCCATAAGTGGACCTGAAAAATTTGCAATGTTGAATGCAAAAAAAGGCTTAAGGAACCATATCAGAGACAGAAGGGATTTTAAGATTATTTAGTCCATTTCCCTCAGTTTGTAGACCAGGAGTCCAAGATCAGAGAGATCAAACATTATGTTTAGTCATATGTCAGAGTCATGTTTCCTGACTCTCTTGTCTTGTGGTCTTTGCCTTCTACTCCTCTATCCCTGGTCTAATTATTCTCTTCTTCATACCACTCACTCCAACTCATAAATTTTTTTTGCTTCTTTTGGAGGGGGAAGGTATGGTAATTGGGGTTAAGTGACTTACCCAAGGTCATGCGGCTAGTGTTTTTTTGTGCTAAGTGTCTGAGGCTGGATTTGAACTCAGGTCCTCTTGACTCCAGGGCCAGTGCTCTATTCACTGTGCCTCCTAGCTGCTCTCCAACTCATAATTAAATGAAATATAAAATTAACAATTGTGTCTCAGTATTTCCTACAAGAATGGTACCTATGATGGGTTGTATTAGCCTATTCTTGAAATTCTTTTGTTAGCTCTCAGTTTCAGAGGCAGACAATATCTATGTTTATCTTTGAGGATGGAGAGATAGGAGACAGAGTGAGGTAATCAATAGCACCCAGGCCTTGGAGTCAGGACAGTCCTGGGTTAGAATTCCAGTTTTCACACTTTTCTGCTTGGGTAAATCACTTAACTTTTCTCAGTCTAACTTTCCTCATCTGTAAAAGGTGGGTAATGATTCCTATGCCACTTATTTCATAAGGTTGTAAGAATTAAATAAGGTCACATATGTGATGATGAATTGTTGAATTGAACCTAATATCATCGCCCTGCCAAGTCCTAAAAATATAACAACCCTAAATCTCCCCATATCCTCCCCATATCCCAAGACAGTAGCCTTTCTGTTTCTCAAACAAGACTCCATTTCTCCACTCTGGACATTCTTACTGGTTATTCCCGCTACACCCAGAATTCCCTCCCTCCTTATCTTTGCCTCCTGCCTTTTTTGGCTTCCTTTAAGTCACAGCTAAAATCTCACCTTCCGGAAGCCTTTCTGGATCCTTCATCATGCTGGTACATTCTCTGTTTTGATTACCTACACTTTATTCAGTATATATCTTGTTAATACATAGTTTGAATGTTGTTTTCCTCCTTGGACTATGATCTCCTTGAGAACAGAGACTGTTCATTTTCCTCTTTGTATCCCTTGTCTTGGCATTAGCACAATGCCTGGCACATAGTAGGCATTTAATAAATGTTTATTGATTGATTGAATGAGAGAATATTAGGTCTGGAAGGGACCTTAGAGTTGGTCCATTCTGATCAAACTTCACAACTTCCTCATTTTATAGACGAGGAAACTGAGGCTGAGGGAAACTTGTTTAGGGTCACAAAGATTGTGTTGGCACAGACTAGATTAGACACTTTCCTTATTTCTGATACAGTGCTCTGCCTACTCTGATGTATTGTGGAGCATTGGTGAGGCTTGAATGAAAATCGGAGTGGGAGAGGCACTATGATATAATGGAGAATGCACTCTTTGCTGCAAGGAGATCAGGGTTGGAATGTCAACTCTGACATTTACTGTAAGTGTGACTTGTGGCATATTCAATCACTCCAGGGTTTGCTCATCTTTAAATGGAGATAATGATATTTATGATACTGAGCTATCTCATTTTAATATGCTGGAGGAATCTGAGCTAATATCATTACTATCAATATTTCTATTGTGCCTGTGGGTGTCAGTCAGTCAATAAACATTTATTGAGCACCTGCTGTGTTCCAGGCACTGTGCTAAGCACGGGGTATAAAAACAAAGGCAAAATATTGTTCTTGCCCTTGAGGAACTCATAATTGAGACATCATGCATGCAGCTCCTTACAGGATAAATAGGAAATAATAAACAGAGGGAAGGCATGAGAATTAAGAAGGATTGGGAAAGGCCTCCTGTAGAAAGTGGAGCTTTGGTGAGACATGAAAGAAGCCAGGTGGCAGAGATGAGTAGAGAGAACACTCTAGGCAAGGGGCACAGCCAGGAGAAATGCCTGGAGGTGAGAAATGGTCTCAAGTATCACTTGCACAGTCAGCAAAATATTTAAAATCCATCTTCTACCAAGCAGCAGTGGGAAACTCATAGATTTTTTTCACCATCTTGAGTCACATCCGAATTCCTATAAACCAAGATAATAATAGTCATGGAATAATAGGATTTAAGCTCATTCTGTTGAATCCTTTAATTTCATAGCTCTGGGATTCAAATCTGGGTCCACTGCTTGCAGAGATCAAGCTCTTCCCACTCTACTCCATCCAGGCTATTGGGAAACTTGTCAACAGCTGGTCTCAGTGATAAGTGGCATAAAAGTATGGAGCTCCATTCATTCATCAAACATTTATTAAGAGCCTACTACGTATGAGACACTAGGGGACATCATTTCATACTTTTTTTATTGATTTCTCTATTTCTGTGCCAGAGAATCACAGAAGTGAAATTCTATAGGTGAAAGAGACTTTACAACTCATTTTGTCCAACTTTTTTCATTGACAAAAAATGACCCCCGGATCAAACAACAACTTATTGTCAGAGTTGATCCTAGAATATCAGTCTTCTGGCTTCTAGCCCAGTGCTCTCTTAGATTAGCCCATGATACTTCTTCTTTGCTCTATCAAAAAATTTCTTCTTATAATTTCAGATCCAAAATTTGTAGCAGGAGCTAATACCATTACATATGAAACTTCTTTATATTTTTGGTGTGCCAATAGGAAGGGGTCGGTGAAAAGATCACACAATAAAAGCAAGAAAAAAGAATTGAGACCTCTTTTCTTATGCTTTGTGGCAGCCTGAAATAGAGTTTGAGGACTCTATGATAGGATTGGAAAGGGTGTATCAATTGCTCTCTAGAGAATTATCCATGAAAGCTTGATTTACAACCTATTCTGAAAATGAACAAATCGAATGCCTGAAGAAATTGAAATACATCACCATGCTTAGCCTAAGGAAAGGTTAATGGCAGGTGCAATGCCACTATAATTCAAGGGAGTTTATTGCCTTTTCTATATTCGCCATCTTTTGCCATTACTAATATGCCTTTCTGGTTACCCAAGGTCCCTGAGCTTTCCCAGTGTCTCCAAGGACCATAGTGCTGTCTAGTGGTAGCGACACCAAACTGGGCTATTCTGAACACCAAGGGAGAGGTGATTCAGTGGATACAAAACACAGAGCTGACATTGTTCCTCACTAGGGGTAAATAGGAAAAATGAACCTTTTCCAGAAGGAAAACATAGCCTCAGTGAAAACCAGGATCCAAAGAACTCAGGTAAAACAACCTTTCATTTGATCTTTGGTTATCTGAGTTATTGAGCTCTTCACCACCCTCCCACCATGATTATTTGGTCAGAGAAAGACAGCTTTGAAGGGCTTCAGTTGCGGAAAAAGAACTTTAAAATTCAGGTCATCCTTACTTTTCTCCATGAGACATTTGCAGAAAAATGTCATAAAACTGATTGTATTTGTTGTCTTAGGAACAGTGTTTGAACTGGAAACCCTGCTTCCAACCAAGGACTCAAAATCATGGAGATTATATGTGGGGACAACACCATGTTATAAAAGCAAATATATAATAATCACAAAATTGTGTGATAAGTTAGAATAGAAAAAAATAAATTCCAGTCTTATAAAATAGGCATAAAATTCTACAATTGGTCCCACAGTACTCATGATAATTCACCTTTATGTAGAGCTTTAGGTTTTGCATAACATTTTCTTTGGTCATGCTGTGAAAAAGTAATACAAACAATGATAGGAGAAATTATTCCCTCATTTACAAGTGTGTTGGGAACAGAGACATTAAAATATATTTATTTGTTTTTAGCATTCAGTTTCTGAAATTTTGACTTCCAAAATCTCTGCCTCCCTTTAGGCTCAGTCCCCACACATTGAGAAGGTAAGCAATATGATATCAATTATACATGTGAAGTCATGAAAGACATATTTCTATATTTTCCATCTTGCAACAAAAATCAAGAAAAATAAAGAAGTGGAAAAATATGCTTCAATTTGCACTAAGAGTTCATCAGTTCTCTCTCTGGTAGTGGAAAGCATTTTTTATCAGGAGTCCTTTGGAATTATTATTATTATTATTATTGCCTTTTGGAGGGCAATTGGGGTTAAGTAACTTGCCCAAGGTTATATGGCTAGTTTTTTGGTGTGGGTGTTAAGTGTCTGAGGCCGGAACCAAACCTGGGTCCTCCAACTCCGGGGCCGGAGCTCTTACTGCGCCCCCAGAATTATTTTCGATCTTTGTATTGATCAGAGTAGCTAAGTCTTGCACAATTGATCATCCTTACAGTACTGTAGTTACTGTGTACTGTGTTCTGGTTCTGCTCACTTCACTTTGTATCAATTTATGTTAGTCTTCCCAGGTTTATCTGAAACCATCCTGCTTGTCATTTCTTATAGTACAATAGTATTCCATCACAATCATATACCATGGCTTGTTCACCCATTCCCCAGTTGATGGGCATCCCTTCAATTTCTAATTCTTCACCATCACAAAAAAGAACTGCTATAAATATTTTTGTACATAGAGGCACTTTTCCTTTTCCTTTGGTGACATTGAAATTAAAGTTCCTAAAGTGGAAATTTGCGATTCAGGACGCAAAACTAGACCTCTTGATTCCTATCCCAGGGCCCATTGTTTTACTCCAAGCTGCCTCTCCACTAGAATAAGATGTTATTGCTTTTACAAATATTTTCTGCTATATCATAACTGACATATAACTAAGAAATTGGTTATGATCCAGCATGGTGGAGTAACAGTAGTACAGAATTTGGAGTCAGAGAACCAGATGTCTGAATTATTAGCCCTGTCACTTACTCTCTTTGTGAATTTAATAAAGTTACTAAATTTCAAGGGGCCCTGGCTTCCTCTTCTGTAAAACAAAGGGATTGCCCTTCATGACCTCTGTGGTCACTCCTGGTTTTAAATTGATGCTTGTTTTCCCTCACAGATTGAAAGTAATCTTCTCAACTTCTCAGTTTTACCCTTTTACTTTTGCTCTCTTGAGACCAAATAGAATGAGTCTTATTGCTCTCCCACTTATAAAAGCCCTTTACATATTTGAAGGCAGTTAGCATGTACCCATTGAGTCTTCTGTTTTTGAGGCTAAACTTTAATTCCCAATTCTTTCTGACAGTTCTCATATGGCTTGGACTCTGGGCCTATTACTATTCAAATTGGCCTCTGATCATTCCCTAACTTATTCAATGTTCTTAGATTGTAGTGTTCAGAACAGAAGACAATATTCCACATAAGGTCTGCCCAGGGCAGAGAATAGTGGAATTACCACTTCCCCCTTCCTGGAACTTATGTCTTTTTTAATGTAGCTCAAGATCCCGTTAACTTTTATGACTGCCTCATTACACTGTTGGTTCATATTGATCTTGTAGTCCACTAAAAACCCCAGATCTTTTTCAGAACAACTGTTGCTGAATTATGACTTCCCCCATCTTGGACTCATACAGTGAATTGTTTGGATCCATGTATGTGACTTTGCATTTATCCCTATTGAATTTCATCTTATTCAATTCAATCCAATTCTCTAGCCTAGTTTCTAGTCAAGATTTTTATGGATTCTGACTATCATTCTGTGTGTTAACTAACTCACCCAGTTTTGTGTCATTAGCATATTTGATGAACTACATATTTAATGAACTATTGGCATGCTGCTGTTGTTTATTCATTCAGTCATGTCTAACTCTTTGTGATCCCATGGATCATACTATCTGTAGAGGTTTTTTGGGAAAGATGTGTGGTTTACCATTTCCTTTTCCAGCAGATTAAGGCAAACATAGAATAAGTAACTTGCTCAGGGTCACACAGCAAGTAAGTGACTGAAGCTGGATTTGAACTCAGGTCTTTCTGACTCTAGGCTCAGTACTCTATACACTAACCCTCATTGACAATCTACCAATACCAATATTCACTCCCCCTCACCCCACATATCTGAAAAGTTAGTGAGTCTTTTCATTTCTACTTCTTTGATGTTTCTCATTCCAAATAAGGCAACACAGTTACCATTATAATTCAGGTCCTCACAGATTTTTACCTTGACTATCGCTATAGCCATCAAATTGGCCACCTTGTTTTTTTTGTTTGCTTTTGTTTTTGCTTTTTGGAAGGGAATTGGGGTTAAGTGACTTCCCCAAAGCCACACGACTAGTAAGTGGGCTAAGTGTCTCAGGCTGGATTTGAACTTAGGTCCTCCTGCCTCCAGGGCAGGTGCTCTATTCACTGATCCACTTAGCTTCCCCCCACCTCGCTTTTTAAGTCTCTTCCCCTTTCAATATATCCTCCACAAAGCTTCCAAAGGAATATTCCTAATGCACAAGTCTGACCAGGCCCAGAAATGCTCTAGAAGTTCGCTATTGTCTGTGGGACAAAAGACAAACCTTTACGTTTGTCATGTAAAACCTTTCACAATCAAACTCCAATCTACCTTTCCACACTTGATCTCTCTGTCTCTCTGTCTGTCTCTGTCTGTCTGTCTGCCTCTGTCTCCTCCCTCAGTTCCTCTCCCTCTCTTTCTCATCTATCTAGACCTAGAAAGGTATCTATATAGAGTTCTATATCTCTCCCCTTCACATACTCTGCAGCCCAAACTGACCAACTTTTAGTTCCCCATTCTAGCTCTCATCTTTTTACTTTTGAACACTGTCTTTTATGCACCGAATTTACTCTCTCCAAATATACATATATATGTTTATGTGTATATTCATTTATATACACCCATATGTTTTATATCTACATATACATATAGTATATATACTATAGGTGAGACCTGTCCTAGATCCTCTGGCTACTAATGCCTCCTCTAATTACTTTGCATTTTCATTGTATGTGTTTTACATATGTGTATATCTATGAATATGTATATACAAGTATTTATACATGTGTGTATGTATATATGTATACACACACGTGTGTGTGTATGTGTATAGACAAATACATATTTTGCTTCCCTAGTAGAATGTTGGTTTGAGGGCAGAGACTTTTATTTTTGTCTCTGTATTTCCATCACTGTGCCTATCCTGGCCTATCTGTATTTTTTGAGGTAGATAGACAATTCAGTCAAGTGGAGGAAGGAGACAATTTTTTTTCAGAATCTATGGCTCCCCATCTCAGCTGGGGTGGCATGAACTCCACCAGCATAAGCTCCCACATTGCAAGGATGCAGACCTTTTTCCCCTGTGGATGGACCTCCAGGAAGATTGGAAGGAGGAAATGTGTGCCCAAGGGTACTTAAGGACACTGGAAAGGAAGCAGTTTAGGGTCTTTGTCAAGCCCTGAGACCACATGTGGCCTAGTGATAAAATGCTTCCTTCTGCCACCCCTAAGAGCCACCTTCACATTGTGAGAGTGGGACCATATTGGCTCATATCTGCTTGGCATGTGAGTATATAGAGAATGGGTTAAGTGGACTCTGCCTCTCTCAGAGGATAGGCTGATGGAAATGTTCTCTCAGAGTGTGCTGGCACACCCAGTCCATACTCTTGGCCTGCTTATGTTGTTTGGCATGAATGGATAGCACAGAGTCTTCCTGTTTCCACTACCTTAATATCTTGGTGGATAGCCCACGCCTTTTCACTTTCTGCCTGGGGTCAGGCCTTATCCTTCATTGACTCAAGAAAAAAAAAAAGCGTGTGTGTGTGTGTGTGTGTGTGTGTGTGTGTGTTTGTGTGTGTGTGAAATGAGAATAAATTAACATGGATCAGGATGGTGTTGACTGGGTGGTAAAGTATGTAGGAGCTTCCTTCAACGGTTATCGTTAGGGCTGATAATATTTCAAGACAACAAGCATTTATTAAGCACCTACTATATGTCAGGCACTGTGCTGAAGAGTAGGGATTCAAAGAAAGGCAAAAACAGTTCATGCTCTCAAATAAATCATAGTCTAACTGGGGAGACAGTCTGCAAACAATTCTGTACAAACAAGCTGTATGTGAGATCCACTGGAGAAAATCTCAGAGGAAAGGTAGTACTAGCTTCTTGCTGCAGGTGGAATTTTACCTGAAATTTAAAGGAAACCAGAGAACGTAGGAAGTAGAAAGAGGAGGGAACACATTCCAGGCATGGAAAACAGCAAGTGAATGAAAATACATGAAAAATCCATAGGTATAGCCTACCTAGAACCCAATTAGAAGCAATAATTGGGCTGAATAGGAATCTGACAGATAAGGATTCCCTCTATATTCCTGGGAGAAACTCCCTCATTCTGCCCCTGGGTCACCTTCTCACAAGAAGGGATGGTGTCCTCTACTCCTTAACTCTGAGCAGGCACAGGAAGTGCTATCAGGACTCTGGGTGAAGCCACTCCGTATCAGACTAAATAAAGGAAGCACATATGTCATTAAATTACTCTAAGGACAGAAGACAAAAGGTGACATGAGCTTAGAGAGTGAGAGCACAGAAAAGAGGAAGAGGCAGAATGTGGCAGGAAAAGCAGAATTCTTCAGAAAACATTGTACAACGCAGCTATTGTTTGCATGATGACAGGGATTCATAAACTGGAACCCACTCAGGGAGTCCGTGGGTAGATTTCAGGGAAAACAACTAAATTTTTATTTTCACTATCTTCTCACTGAAATTTAACATTGCTTTAATTAAGGAATTTTTAAAAAGTTAAAAAAATAAAAATTAATTAGCCAACCTCATTAAACTGAAATGGATCTATTACACAAAGAAGAGTAAGAACTGCTGCATTAAGGTGTTGGGAGACTTTTGCTGAGTGAAGAGAAGGCAGACCAAGGCAAGAAGGACCCATCAGGGTCCTTCCATCGGGAACCCTTGAGGTCACATGTGGCCTTCTAGGTTCTTGGGTTCTTGAGTCCAAATTTTACAGAACAAATCATTTTATTAAGGCAGGGTTTGTTCTGTGAAGTTTGGATTCTATCAAAAGGCCACCTGTGAGGACCTAGAGAGCTACATGTGGCCTTGAGGCCTCAGGATCCCCACCCCTGGCACCAGATAATGGGACAAAAGAGAAGATAACCTCCTATAAGAAATCCTTACTTTGGAGGCCCTAGAGGTTCTGGTCCAGTGATAGGGAAGGGCAAACAGGCAATTTACCTTGAAGTTATTAGCAAGTACCACAGAGACTTTAGGATTTCAGTTTCATAAGTATGAATGGCAAAGGAAGTATTGCAGTATTACTATTACTATCTTCATTTCAGAAATAATTATACATGGACAAAAAAAAGATTGATTAATTTCCATGAGAGAAAAGAAAACATGATTTGGAAAAATGGAAGAACCCTTCCATACTATCTAGCTCCTGAGGTAGAATGAAGTGTACCTTGAAAAGAATAGAAGAAATGTCTCAAGATGGGGACAAAAGAGAAAGAAAACTTAGGGAGGCAGAAGGGAACCCAAAACTATGGCATGAGGTTGACCAGGCTTTTAGGATAATATGATCATAGTTTTGGAGGTGAAAGGGATCCTACAGGTCATTTAAAGGTGAAGTAACTGATTACCTTTCATTAGTAAATTTAAAGGTGCAAGAAGATTAAATTACTGGCCCAAAGTCACAATGGTAGGATGTGACAGAAGCAGGATTTAAATCCAGGTCCCCTAAACCTGAATCTGGTGCTGTTTCTACTGAATAATATTGCTTCCAGCATGAATTATTTGATATTTATTAACTTCAATCTGAGGATGAAGCATTTCCCACATTTATTACACTCAAAAGGTATATGAATTCTTTGATGTGAAATGTGTTGTCCTCTGCCTGAAGTTTTTCTCATATCTATTATAGGCAAATGGTTTATCTCTAATGTGAATTCTCTGATATAAAATAAGCAATGTCCTCTGGTTTTTCTCTACTATGAATCTTCTGATATACAGTAAGTTTTTTTCCTTTAGCAGAAGGCTTTGCCGCAGGTATTCCATCCAAAGGATTTCTCAACAGTGAAAGTTGTTTTGTATTTATTAAGTTGACACTTCCTCATGAAGGTTTTCCCACAGTTGTTGAATTCAAGAGGCTCCTATCCAATACACATTTTTCTGATGTTGAGCAAGGCAAGATTTATAGTGGAATTCTTCCTTCCATTAACTATATTCAATAGGAATGTGGCACAGAAAAGGAAGGGAAGGAGACAGATCACTAAACTGTGGGATTTATGTAGGTTAAGATTCTTCCTATAAAGAATGGAACTAAATCTTCTAAGGGGGAAGTTATCTTTCATGCCATACAATAATGTTTGAGTATCCATGGATGCATTCAGGAGAGAGAAAGAGCATTTATTACTAGGCACAGGAAGAAGAGCTTATTCCTGATGGTTGGTGACACCGTGGTGAAAGGTATTGAGGTGGCCATACGTGTCAACTTGATTTTGGACAATAGAGAGGTAGGCTGTCTTCCTTTGGTGTGTCTCCAGCAAGTGATGAAGAGCCTTCTGAGGCTTATAAAATCTGACAGCCAATACTCACTTCTAGTGATTCATGTGGGTACAAGTGATATTGCTGTTAGGAACCTAGAAAGCATCTTTATATAGATTATGAAATCCTGGGCAGTGAACTGAAGACCTTAGGGACAGGTGGTGTTTTATTGCTATTGTTGCTGATTGAGAGCAGAGGCAGAGAAAAGAAGATATGGGAAGTGAAGAGTTGGTTAACAAAATGTTATTGGGTAAATTATTGATGACTCTTGGTTTAAGACATAAGAATGACAAACTGTGAGGAAGGGAAAACATTTAACGATGGCCAGGCTGAATATATTTACCTGGAGACTTGTAGGTCTGATCCAGGGGTCTTTAACCTGAATGTAATGGAGTAAGAGAAAGCTGTTCACATGTAACTACTATACCAGGTATTGCAGAGTAGAGCAGGAGTAACATAGGAATAGATATATGAGTGAAGGGACTCCATGACTCTTAGGAAGCAGTAATAATTCTCTTGGTTTCGAATTTCTATATTAAAATATACAGAGTTTGGATGATAGTGTGAACCAGAGACATACAAGGAAGTAATATAATCTCATAGGTATAAATGAAAATTGAGAGATTATAATGTTATAGAGTTAGAGTTGGAAAAGGCCTTGGAGATCATTTAGTCCAACTGTCTCATTTTATAGATGAGGAGCTTGATCACCAGAGGTTAAGTAATTTGCCTAAGAACACCCAGATACTAAGTGTAACAAATGGGATTAATACCTATGCTGTATAAAAATGATGGGCAAATCTAGTGTAAAGACTGTTTCCATAGTACTGTCCTACTTCTCAGCTGTGATTTATTCTTGAAACATGATAATGAAAGGCTATAACCTATAATGTTAAGGAACAGAGCGCATAGAAGGGCTTGGTAAAATAATGTCTTGCTAGGAAAATATACTTTAGTAAGGAAATCTGTGACCTGAAGAAGAAAAACATGATGGAGAGCATTTGACCAAGACTCAGTGAAGGGACTGAACTAGGGTAATAAGTATATGTAAATGAGGGGAAGGGGATAGGTAGGAACAATACAGAGGCAAGATCTTTAAGACTTGTCCACTGATTAAATACGGTTGATGTGAACTAAGGGAAGAGTCACGAATGACTGAGTTGTAAAGTGGAGAGATTTCAACAGAAATAAAGATGTTCCATTTGGGGGAGGGGGAGATTTATTTATGTAAATAGTCCCAATGAAGAAGAAAAATAACTTTCTATTGAGACTGACATAACTCAATAGATTTTTAAACCAGTTAAGATATGAAAATGACATGAACAGGGCAAGTAGAAAGAAAGAGCAGGTACCAAGATGAATAGAAATGAGTGTGACAGACATGCAAAAATGTCAGTAAGGTAAAGTCATAAAATGAGCTGAAGTTTTTGAAGAACGCTGTGTATGACACGAACAACAGCAAAAAAAATCTTTTAGCTATTTAGCGAGAAGTAAAGAGCGGCAGGCTGGGTACACTGTTTGCCATAGGTGAGACAATAATAATGGTTGACAGAGAAGGCAGAACAATTCAACACATAGTTTGTTTTCACCAAGGACGATGATCTTTAGTATGGGAAATATAGAACAAAAGTGGTTAACAGAGCTTTGAATCCCAGGATAAGTGAGGAGATGGTAAGATGTCATCTAGCCATCCTCAATGGGTTCAAGGCACCAGATTTAAATGAGCTACTTTCAATACTCTGAAACACTACAGGATGTTGAAAGAATTTTCAGGGATTGAATAACTGTCAATGACCTTTCAAAAATTGTTGAGAATAATAGATACCATAGGACTGGAGATGTGAAAACGTGCTCTGCATTTTCATAAAGATAAATTGATTTAATTCTCCCAACTGTAAATTGAGCTTGACTTTCATTCTAGAAAAGTTTTCGGGATGATTTGCAGAAATCTAGAGAGAAAAATGATAATCAGAGTTATTGTGTGTTCATCAAAGTCTAGACATTTCTTGGAATGATTACTAACTTGTTAGATTAGGGGAATACCAAAGACATAGTACATTCAGATTTCTGTAAGGCATTTGACAAAATCTCTCATGATAACATTGTGGAAAAGATATAGAGATATGAATTAGGTTATAGTAGTGGATTAAATATGATTAGACCTCCATGAAATCTATGATCAAACATACTGGTCTATTTGCCATTCCCACTCATATGATGCTTCTCCTCCTACCTCCATGATTTTGGCTAACTATTCTTGTCTTACTGAAATACTTTCCCTTCTCTCCCTGCTTTCCTTCAAAACTTCTGCTAAACTATCACCTTCTGTATCAGGTATATCTCACTTCCTCCTATTAATGTATTTCCTTATCTATGTATGTATTGGGATGTGCCTTATGCATTAGAATATAAGCTCCTTTGGGGTGGGCACTGTTTTTATTTATTTCTTTATATTCTCAGCACTTGGCACAGCTCTTAGTGGATGATAGGCAGAGGTTATTGAGAGGCAGATTTTTGTTGGTTCAAAGGTCACGTTCATTGTTGACCACCCTGGTCCTAGTGGACCATGAGGGGATTTGGGAGCTTACATCTGGTCTGATGTTGCTTTGATGCAGGCAAGGCTTAGAGTTCCATTATGACGTGATAAGGCAAGAGTGATCTCTTGATCCTTCTCTACTCTCTCCTCCCCCTCACCCCCTAGCAGGAGAAATGTAGGGGTTATGTCAAAAGAACAGACAGCTTCCTACTTGGGTCTTTTGATTGAGAGGGCTTTTTGTTTTTATTTTGTTTTGTTTTTGTTTTTAATGTGTGTGGCAAGTTGTGTCCTCTGTCTCTGGACTCCTGTGAAAGTGAGATGATGAGAGGTAATCATTGCCCAACTTCATGTCTCCCTACTAGGAGAGCTTGCACCTGGGCCCCTGGCTGCCTTTTTTTGCATTATGTTTCTTTTCCCATGACCAAGCATTTCTTAAGGTGGTCCAGACTTAGAAAGGACTGTGAATTTGAAAAGTCTGGAGGACCTGGACAGTTGCAGGAGTGGTTGACTGCCAAAACACCTAAAGACCAGGTTCAGAAGAGTCTCAGATTTTTAGACAAGTCATAAAGTGTGAAATGCCTCACTAGCAATCTCACAAACTGCTTTATGTTCTGATGAAGTTTAACTATCCTCTTTCTAGCAGGTTCTATTGGTAGTTATAAATTAAGCTACTGAATCCTGTTGTGTTAATGCATGTGTGCAAATTTCCTGTGTTTAGCATTTCTTGTGTGTGTAGGAATAAATTACCTCTCCCATAGCTAATTCCCATTTTACACTGAATATCTTCTTTTCACTCCACTCCCCTCCATTTTGGGGAGGCCCTAGACATGAGCCATAAATAAGTTGTTCCCAGGGGATGCCAGTGTGAAGAATTTAATGAGCCAATGACTGTGAGAATAGGGAGTCTAACCCCTCTCATTAGAGGTTGGCTCCCTCAGGATTGAACCCAGTCAAATTGTATACTTGGGTACAAAACAGGGAGGGGCAAGTACTCTAAACACTCTGTGACTCAACAGTAGCTCCTAAAGCATAAGCACATGTTGTTTCTTTTAGTATTTTAAGATGACTGTAAATCTCTGAAAGAATGGATAAATTAGATTAATAGGCAATGAGGAGGCATGCTATACAAATGGCAAAAATGGAACTGTTTATTAATTCCTGAATAATTACCCTATAAGGTATTGTTGGCTTAAATAAAATTACAACAATGAGCCATTCACCTCCCATCTTGGTAGTGAGGTTTCCCAAATAAGTAAATTTCCCCTAGAGTTGAAGCTAACTCCTTCAACTTCCCAAGCTTTAAAGAAAAATATTTTAATGTTAATCTTTTTGAAATGTACACTTCTTTGCCTTTTTAAAAAGATGACTGCTCTAAGTTGAATCTGGTTTTGATGCTGCCAGGTTATCATTATGGACACAGATTATCATTCCCCCTCCCCTCCAAGAGTCTCTTGGTTGTATTTAGGGCTATTTGTTACTATCCAATGTTCCCAAATTGTTCAGTTCTTTTTGTTTACTTTTTAGGGTTTTTCCCCCCTTGCTAATGGGCTCTTGCTGTTGTCAATGAGCTGTCCTCTAGCTGCATCATCCCCTGGCTCTGCTACCACACTTCTTTTAATCTTTAGTAGGCTAATTTCCTTTTTTTTTGGTTATAATTTTGTGCAAAGTAGAAATATATACTCTCTAAGTGAAAGCTGAAAGGATTTACCTACTGTGTAAAGTTTATGCATTTCAGTGAATTGACTATTTCAATCATTTTGAGACTTCGGTCCCTTCGGAATTTATGTCTGTTCTCTGGAAGATGGAGGTTGCCAGCAGTATCAACTCTGGATAGTAGGAAAATAATGTATTTCAACTCAGGGCTCTTGAACTTTTTAAAGAAAGTTAACAAAGAGTTGTAATTATTTTTCTGACTGTCAGAATGATCATCATATTCACATTTTGAAGTTACAACATTTCAATTGCAATGTAATCTTTTAATGAGAAGTGCTTTAAAAAAAATATACCTGTGCTCTCTTATTCCTTGGAATAGAATAATAATTAAAGAAATGCAAATTAGACTAACTCTCAGTTTCTGCATTCATGTATCATATGTATCACGGTATCACATTCATAAGTGATAATGTCAAAGGGGCAGTAGGAAAGCAAGCATATTAATGTACTGTTGGTAGAACTATGAATTTTGGTCCTTTTCGGGGGGAAAGCAATTTTGAATCAAATTGTAGCCCTTAAAGTCACCAAATTGTACAGACCCATTGACACAATGATTCTAGTATTGGTCCTATATCCCAAAGAGATCAAAGAGAGATTTAAAAAAAAGTGCAAGTACAAATATATCTATAGCAGCTCTTTCTTCAGTGACAAGGAACTGGAAACTATAGGAATACCCATCAGACGGGGAATGGATGAATGAATTATAGTATATGAATGTAATGGAATGCTATTGTGCCATAATAAATGATGAAAGGGACCTGGGGAGATTTGTATGAACTAATCCAGAGTAAAGTAAGCAGAACCAAGAGAATGTTTTATACAATAACAAGACAAAAACAAACAACTTTGAAAGACTTAAGAACTCTGATTAACACAATGATCTAACATGATTCCATAGGTCCCATGATGAGGCAAACTGCTTACCTTCTTAAGGTGATGACCTTAAAATGCATAATAAGACTTTTTTTGGACATAACCATTAGGGATTTGTTTTGTTTAACTATACACATTTGTTGCAAGAGTTCTATTTTTCTTTCCCTTTTTAGAAAAGGAAAGGAAGAGAGGAAGTAGAAGGGAGAAAACGAAATTTTTGTTAATTAAATAACTAAATTTAAAAAAGAAACATAATAGAATAAAGTTTCCATAACTTAATTCATTTGGTTTCTTATAGTACAAATGATGATCATAACAATTAAGTAGGTAATAAGTGTTTTTTTAATCTATTTAGCATTGCTCTATATAAAACATGACTTCCAGATAGACAAGCCTTGCATATTATATGCTTTAAAAATCCATGAAGATTATGGTTCTTTCCCATCACTAATAATTCATAAATACCTTCTTGAGATGGAGTGCAAAGGTGCTCCTTTAGAGCCAAGAAACTCTTGACTGATTTAACAACTTCGGGAAAAATGAATTGTTTGACTGGACAGTTTATCATTTTTTCAAGGCATTTGACCATTGGTAAGCCAAGGAGAGCAGGGCACTTGAAGGAAATGGCCATGGAAAGTGAAGCTCTGACATTCTTCTTAAATGGATATTGACATATAAAAATGCCCTTTATGTTAGCATTCTGACATCTGTGTTAAGACAGTCACCTCTTTACAAATAACATTTTCCTCCAAAAAAATGTGTTCATAAGTCCTCATGTGGCACTTGGTTGGCAATTAGACTCCTGGAACCTCCAAACTGGAAGGGACTTGAAAGGTTTCATATTTATAGCAGCTTTCTGTGGTGACAAAGAATTAGAAACCAAAAGCAGAGTCATCAGTTGGGGAATGGATGAACAAATTATATTAAGGACATTGAATTGTCGCATAAGAAATCACGAAGGGAATGGCTTCAGAAAAACCTGGGAAGATTTCTGTAAACTGATTACAAGTGAAGTGAATAAAACTAGAATCATTTATACTAGAGCCTTAGGGTAAATGTAACTTGCCCAAGGTCTAGGTGATACTTCAGGTTCTTTCCAGCGTTAAATCCTATGAAATCTCTAATGTCTCTTTGTGTTCAAGCTCATATAGGTGGTAACTAGCAGGCTTTTTTTCTTCAAGTACCAGGCCCATTTAATTTTACCACCAAATCAACTATTCCCACCCCTCTCCTTTTCTAGATGACAAAATTAAGTTCCAGAGAAAGGAAGTGATTTTCCCAAGATCATATATGAAGTAAGCGGCAGAGCCGTAATTCAGACTCAAGGCTCCTGACTGCTAGTCCAACATTCTTCCTGTGATATACTGAAGTGAAGGCTGCCATTCAAATGCAAAGGATGTATACAAGCCCTGTATTTCTAAGTCTCAGTGCAGTGAGACAATGTCGTATAGTTACAGTATATTGGACTAAGAGTCAAGGGACTTGGGTTCTAGACCCCATTTTGCTATTGTGTGTGTGGGTGGATGTATATTCTTGCTTGGGTGACCTAACCTGCCAGACTAAGTATGAATAGGGAGAGTAGGTCTAGCACATCAACACACAATGATTATATGGCTTTCAGTCCTGGAATTCTCTAACTCTCCACTCTTTGTGGTAGCAAAGAACTGAAAACAAAATGGGTGCTAATCAACTGGGAAACAGGTAAATAAATTGTGTGATGACTATAATGTAATGTTATCATACCATGAACATGAGGAATGCTAACAAGTCAAAAAACATGAAGACTCTTCTGAACTGATACAAAGCAAAAAAAGAGTAGAACCATGTGAACAATGGTTTTCAATAATTTAAAAACAATAGTAAAATGCAGTTCAAATTACAGGCATAGCTTGTTTTATTATGATTCACTTTATTGTACTTCACAGATACCACATTTTTTTACAAATTGAAGATTTGTGGCAACCCTGAATGGAACAAGTCTACTAGTGCCATTTTTCCAACAACATGTGCTCACATTTTTAAAGCTAAGCACGAGCAGCTTTCCAGAGGACTGCTGCTGTGAGCTGCTTTAAAGATTCTGATTACACAGTATAGTGAACTCTCTATTTGTTCAGGAACAAATTTTTTTAATTTCAACTGAATTCGATTTAATTTTCAAATTTTACATTCCTTTCATTACTATTGATTACCATTATATCGATATTAGTTGATCATCACAGTTAATTACTATGTCATTTACAATTTATTATATCCATATCATTTTATTATTATTTCATAATACATTGGTGGTACAGAGGATTGATCAATGGATACAGAGACAGGAAGACCTTTATTCAAATCCAGCCTCAGACATTCTCTACCTGACCCTGGGCAAGTCACTTAAACTCTGTCTACATCAATTTCCTCAACTGTAAAACGGGAATACTACTAAGTAATAATAACTAACTGACAGAGTTGTTGTGAATATAAAATGAGATAATATTCAAAAAGCCCTTATCACAATACCTGCCATATAGCAAGTGCTTAGTAAATGCTTGTTTCCTTCATATGGTGCTTAGGAAAATGTTTAGCACACTTCCTGACACATATTAAGTGTCTAATAAATGCTTGTTCCTTCCTGCCCCATTATATAGCTTTTAATTATTGTAGTATATATGGAGATCACATGAAAAGGGAAGTAGAGGAAGTTTCCATGTGTAATATTTGCATGGAGTTACTAAATGTAAAGTCTGAATGGAAAGATTCTGACAGAAGTAGGCTCCAGAGTGTAAGGAGTGGATGGGCTATGTACTGCTTTAAAACAGAGGTTCCTAGCCTCTTTTATGTCATAGACACAATTTTGGTCTGGTGAAGCCAATGGATCCATTCTCAGAATAATTTTTTTTTGAGGGGGGAAGGCAAGGCAGTTGAGGTTAAGTGACTTGCCCAAGGTCACACAGCTAATAAGTGTGTCAAGTGTCTGAGGCCAGACTTGAACTCAGGTCCTCCTGACTCCATGGCAGGTGCTCTATTCACTGTACCACCTAGATGCCCCAGAATAATATTTTAAATGCATAAAGTAAAATACCTACAATGAAAAAAGAAACTAATAATATTGAAAGTTATTTATTATATGTGTGTACACATGTATATGTATGTACACTTATATATATGCATGTAATATGTATGCATATATAAAGAAGTTCATAGACCTCAGGTTAAGAATCTCTACTTTAAAGAGTAGTAGTAAGAATGGCCTAATTAATACAAATCTATTTTTCCTCCAGTTGTCTCACTTTTGCCTCAAGGGCTTATCTCTAAGAGGTATGGGGTAAATTTTCATTTTATGTTATCTATCTCTCTCTTCTGGTACATTCTCAAGTACAAGGAAACTTATGCTTGCTTGGAGTGGGCGGGGTACAACTTTAGTGTACCTCCATAGCATTTGTATCTTCCCAAAGTAGTCATTGTTTGGTCCTCCCCATCCCAAGCCTACAAGCTTTACTGAAGCTATATCCTTTAATCAAAATCCAGTCTTTTCCTCAAATATTTATTTGAACCAGGACTAATTTTTTTTCATTTTTCAAATGCTTTATTAACTTCTGATTTACATCATTCATTTCCACCAGATTTTGAGTTACAAATTTTCTCCCCGTTTTTCCTCTACCCACCACCCCAAAATAGCAGTCCCACAGGATATCCCCTCCTCCAATCTGCTCTCTCCCATATTTTCTCCCATACCCCTTTAGACTTTTCCAGTAGGGCATGGTGGATCTCTATGCCCCAGTGCCTGTATATCTTATTTCCCAATTACATGTAAAATAGTATTAATAATAGTATGTGTATATATATTTAAACATTTGATTTTAAAACTTTGAATTCCAGATTCATTCCCTTCCTCCCTTGTCACCCACCCTTACTGGGAAGATAAACAGTTCAGTATAGGTTGTACATGTGTAGTTAATGCAAAACAATAACATAGTAGATATATTATAAAAGACTGACTATATTTCCCTCCCTCCTATCCCACCTCCCACTTGTTCTATTCTCTACTTTGATCCTGTCCCTTTTCAATATGGATGTTTCCAACTTCCCTCCCCCCCATCCTGCTCTCCCTTCCATCATCCCCCCTCTGATCCCCTTCCCCCCACTCTCCTGTAGGGTGAGATGCCCTATTTAGTGTGTATTTCATTCCTGCTCCAAGCCAAATTCAATGAGAATAAGGTCAGGCCCACCCTGGGGCTAAAACCTCCGGGTAGTGGGCCTGGGCTGGGTTCCCAGAGCCTGCGCTGTCCGATTTCTGCAGGCCTGCTGGGCTGTCCTCAGTGGGAGTTTAGCTTCTCTGCGTCATTTTTTGGGTTCTGCAGCTCCAAAGTTTGTTCAGAGTCCCATTTTTACATAGATTGGGGAAGGTGGAAGCCGGAGCAGCTTGGAGGTCATGCTTCTACTCCGCCATCTTGACCTGAATCAGCACTCAGTAACAAATTAAGGCAAAACATTCACAGAAATTAAAATACAGCATTTGCAATGTTAGGGCTTAACAACTTATCAATAAAGTCGCCACATAATTATCACCAAAATGGTCACATAGTTTTAAACAAAGAACATTCATTTAGTAACAATCATTCTTAAGGAGGCAAGCCTCCTTACTTGACACAAGGTACAGAGATCAAAAGTTTTCCACTCCTAGGTCACATTGTCTTAATCTCTTCAACCAAAAAATCTTCTTTCTTCTTAATTGGAGATTAGTTTCCAATCATCCTTAATTAGTTCTTAACTCAATTATCTAAATGTAAAGGTCAAATTCTCCACCCCTAGTAAATCATGATCTTCTCAGTTTGCATTAGATACCCAAGGAGAGGTTTTTCATCTTGACTTGAGACAGGCTCTCCATTTCCATGGTTTCCCTTCCATGGTCCCAGCTCCTGCCAGAATCTATCCCACTGTCACCTGAGTTCAAAGGAAGACAGCTTTCAGTTCTTTGTCCAGCTTCTTGTGAAGTTCCTCATCCAGTTCCCATTCCACACTGAAGTTCACAGTGTCTGATCTACCTCAAGTCCTTCACAGTTTCTGTTCCTGGGAAGACAAGCTTAAAAAAGTCACAATAACATCCATACACATTGCTGGCACCCTCACCAATTCACTTTCTGCCTGTGAAATAAACATAGAACCAACAACAAGGTCTGAGGAATCAACACAAATCATTGGTATAGTCCCAGGACCTCTGAAAACATCACCAAGACCCTCCTCCAGGACTTCTGTAAACATACAACAAGAAAATCCTCCTTCAGCGCTTCTGAACCAGTAGCAAGGTCCCAGGGCTTCTGTAACAACAGCACCATCCTCTAACAGCAGACGAATCTTACAAAGTAATATAAAAAAAAGTAAAATCAGACAGACAAAGTACTGACACCACAACCATGCTTCCTCCCAGTTGTCCTCTCTTCTCATTTCTCAGAAGTTCTCAATTTGGTTCTCAGAAGTTCTGGCACCACAAGTTCTGTTCTCCATTCATAGCAGTTCTCAGATATTTTCAGGATCCTGGCAGTTCTCTCTCTCTCTGTCTCTGTCTCTGTCTGTCTCTCTGCCTCTCTGTCTCTGTCTCTGTCTCTGTCTCTGTGTCTCTCTCTCTCCCCAGCAGTAGCTGCTCTGCCTCCATGATGCTTGCTCCGAGAAGTTCTGGCCTTTCTCAGCTTGGTCTTTTCCTTATATACGGTATTAGCTCCTTCCTGTTACTTCAACAAGTCCATGCCACTGTGGGGGATTCCCAAGTTCTGGGTCTTAATACTTAACACAATTATTACTTGGAACAGGGTGCTAAGTACCTGTTTGATTGCAAATACAAGGGGATCTTCAAATTCCATTACTATTGCAACATTGTGTCTCTGTGTCACATTTTGGTAATGCTCACAATATTTCAAACATTTTCATCATTATTATATTTTTTTGTGGTGATCTGCGATCAGTGATTTGATGTTACTATTGTAATTGTTTCGTAATGCCACCAACCACACCCATAAAAGATGTTGAACTAAATCAATAAATGTTGTGTGAATTCTGACTGCTCTACTGACTTGCAATTACTCCATTTATCTTCTTCTTCTCAGGTCTCCTTATTCCCTAAGACATAACACTGTTGAAATTAGGTCAACTAGAAAGTCTACAATGATCTCTAAGTGCTCATATGAAACAAAGAGTCAATTGTCTTATTTTAAGAAATTACCGAGGTCACTCCATCCTTCAGCAGCCACCACTCTGATCAGTCAGCAGATAACAACACAGAGGCAAAACCTTCCACCAGCAAAAAGATTAGAATTGCTGAAGGCTCAGATGATGGTGAGCATTTTTTCCACAATAAAGAATTTTAAAATTAAAGTATGTACATTTTTAGACATAACTTTAGACATAATAATACTATTGTTCATTAATAGACTACAGTATAGTGTAACCATAACTTTTATACTCAGTGGGAAGCCAAAAGGCTGTGTGGATCACTTTATGGTGATAATTTGTTTTATTGCAGTGGTCTGGTACTGAACCCATAATATCTCCAAGGTATGCCTGTATTTACATTGATGGATCTTGGTTTTGGAGATCACAAAGGCTCTGCTTAGTAGAAGGGTTGGGGTTATATGTCTGAAATTGTGTTAGACCATGTTTCATTGTTAATTGGGTTTTGCTTAAGTTTTTTTTCTTTGTTACAGGGTAGGATTCAGTGATAGGATTCAGGATTCAGGGTAGGAGGGTGATGTATATTGAGAAATGATTGTGATGTAAATGATGAAATATGTCAATATAATTTAAATTTACAATTAAATTTTAACAGTCCCTATAGCAAAGCATAGCTGGTGGATCTGGATGGTCATGATGACTGTGATAGATTCATACATCTAGAGCTGGAAGTGATCTCAGAGCACATCTAGTCCCACCCCTTCATTTTACAGATGAGGAAACTGAGGTCTAGAGAGCTGAACTCACTCAAGGTCACACAACCAAAAACTGGAAGAGCTAGAATTCAAATCCAGGTCCTGTGATTCACAATCTGTTACACTACTACTCTTCCTATAGACAATTGTGTTACTACAGGTTTTTCCCCTAAACTGCATTGTGAGAGCAGAAATTTCAACCTTAATAATAAATGTCAAAAAATCAAATCCCATTCATAAGAAAAGGCCTTGTGGAATTCCTCCCTTACCCCCCTCTCTCTTTCCCTTCCCTCTTCTCTTTCTCTCTTTCTCTTCTCTCTTTTTACTTCTTTCTCTCCTCTCTCTTTTCCTCTCTGCTGTCTTTCTCTTTTCTCCTCTTTTCTCTTTCTTCTCTTTCTCTCCCCTCTTTTTCTTTTCTTTTTTTTTTTTTAAAGCAATTGGGGTTAAGCAACTTGCTTAAGGTTATACGGCCAGATATTTCTGGGTGGTTAAGTGTCTGAGCCCAGATTTGATCCACATGTCATCCCAACACTGGAGCCGGTGCTCTTACTCGCTGTGCTACCTGGCTGTCCCGCCCCTCTTTTTCTTTCTCCTTTCTCTTTCTCTCCCCTTCTCTCCTTCCCTCTATTCTTTCTCAACTTTTCTCTCACCTATTTTTCTCACTCTCCTCTCTTTCCTTTTTTCTTTCTTTTTCTCCCCTTTTTCTCCTTTCCTCCCTCTCCTCTCACCTCTCTTTCTCCCTCTCCTCTTTTTCTTTCTCCTTCTCTCTCTTTCTCCCCCTCTCCTTCTCTCTTTTGCACTTTCTCCCTTCTTCCACTCTCTATCATATATATGAAATAAAATCTCATGGTGTAATACACATATGTGTCTGTATATACAAAATTTTCATATATATGAATTAAAACCCCATGTTATAATATGTACATCTACATATATCCTCTAATTAATCTACCTTGGAGTTGGAGTGTGCTGGGAGGAGAGAGTGACATTTGCAAAGAAATATCTTTTAGAAGAGACAAGAGCTGAAACTAAGCCACTATAAATATTTCTGCTTGTAAACCTGAAAACAGGAAGAGTGACCTTTCCAAAGGCTAGAAATGTACTTTTCTGCCTTTAAAATCTGAACCACGTTTTGGTGTCAAAATCACTCTGTGCTCCAAGTTTCTGTTTTCATTCATGTGGCCGAGTTGAAAACGGCTGTAACTTAACCTTTTGGTCTAAGAATGAAACTAACAAAGAGTGGGTGTCGGGGAAAAGCTTCAATGGAGGGTGTGGACTTTTATTCAACTACCAGTTTATCCATTTTTGTGTTCCTTTACTTTTTGGTACTATGTTGGATGAAATATTTGTGGGTTTTTTCTTTTCTTTTGCATTGGTTCTATATTATATGACTATCATGCTTTTCAGAAAATCTCTTTTTTCTTCCTACAAATGTTTCTTTTTCAGAAGCCAGGTGGAACGTTATAAAAATTGACTGAATGGTCCACTTAAAATTTTGAAAATGCCCATCTCTGTTTCATTGTACTTGTAAGAAAATTACTCTTTTCCAAACCGTTTCCATCTTGTTATTTCCTTGCTCCCAAACTTTCATTTCCTTTCCATTGTTTCCTGGATAAAGTATAAATATCCTAGCCTGGCATTCGAGGCTCTGTGCAATCTGTTTGCAAACCAATATTCCAACCTTATTTCCTATTACTCCCTACTCAAGCCCTTTGCTCTAATTCCAGTGCTCTATCTCCTGATACCCTATTGCTCACAATTCCTCTGCATGTATAATGCCTCCCTTGCCCCCTTTACTCAGCTAAACTCTAGCCATCTTTCAATATCTAATTCAAACCTTACCTCCTCCATGAAGTCTTCCCTGATTAATTCAGTCCACAGAGATTTTTTTTCTATTCTGAATTCATAGTGTTTATGCTTGTACTATTCACTTAACATTTCCCTGTGAGCTCTCTTGAGCTCTCTTACTGTCTTCTGTGATACTGGTAAACTTCTAGAGTTGCCAAATTGGAGAGGGAACCTGAAATATTCAGAGTGATTCAGGGAACAAGTCTGTAACTATATGATTTATGAAACATGTTAACATTTTCTTTTAGCAAATGATGAAACATAAGAACAATGAGGCACTACTTTTCTGATCTGTTTAAATTGACTTGTTCCCTTTTTTCCTGGTTTTGAACACAAAGAAAATTTAAGTTCAAATACTGTTGGTTGATTTTTAGACCCTTCAGAATTTTAATCTTTTTGGTTTCCACACAAATCTTATAATTTTACACCTCTTTGACTTTCTTTAGGCTGTTATATGCACTTCACTCCCAGTTCTTTCAGACTAATTTCTTCCTATCCTTTAAGACTTAGTTCAAACATCTTCTCTTCCATGAAGCCTACCGAGATCCCATCAATTAGAAGTGGTTTCCTTGTGCCTCTTTTACTGATTTTCCACAACCTACCTAGTATCGTGTTGTTTTGTATGTGACCTAGAAGGAAATTCCCCAGGACTTCCTTTCTCATGAAATGGCTCAGAAGAATAAATATACTTTGGGAGAAATTCTCTGGGTTCCATTTCCCAAAAGGATATATTCTGGCTACAGAGTTATGATGTCATTTGATATGACCTCTGATTGGTGGACGGTCTTCTGGGATGTGAGGAATGAAAAAAGCAAGCATACCAAAGCATGGCTTCCAGAAAGTGGATATAAGTGAATTTAGGACAAACAAATTATGGGCTTTAGAGTTGGAGCAGGGAAACTTAAGGGGGCATTGTAATGGGAATGGGAATTTGAAGATCTTCCCTGCCCCGTAATAGACCTAGGGGGGAGTTTGAAGACCTCCCCTGCTTTGAAAGTAAACTCTCCCCCTAATAGGCTGAATGTAGTCACATGGAGGGAATGTGCTAAAGGGTACAGCAGAGCCCACAGGAAGCTTCCCTACTGTGAAGATAAACTCTGCCCCCTAATAAGCTAAATATAGTCACATGGAGCCTATGGAGGGAGGAGTTAACTGAAGGGAAGCAGAGCCCACAGGAAGTTGGTAGTCAGAGCTAGTGAGATGGTGGGGGAGAGAAGATGCTCAGGCAAGGAGTCACATAGGATCATAATTAGATATTGGTTTTGTATTGGTTTATGGGAAGGCTGAAGGATGCTATGGTTCTCAGTGTTTTTATGGTTTCTGAATATCTTTGGTACTATGATGGAATCAGTTTACTGGTTTTGGGATTTGGTTTTCTGGTGTCTAAATAAATGCTTCAGTTCTGTCCTCTACTTGGAGAATCTGGTATATTTTTTGCTATCAAAAGTCACTCAATATTTATAGTCACGGTCTTTATTGTGATCGTGGGTGCTGTAAATATTGCGTTGGCACTACAGGCATGTAAAGAAGTATACCTATAGTGTTCCTGAGTGTAGGAGTCCCAAAAAAACTCCTGATGGTTTTGGAGCCAAGTGTCTAGGTTTCAGTTAATCTCTACTTTCTGGGAGATGTTTCCACAGATCAAAGTGAGGCAATGAAACCTATATTTTGCCATTGGGTTGTGAATTCTAAAGCAAATGGTTTCCCTTCTGCCAGGAGGGTTAGTGGGGATCAAAAGGAATTTGAGACACAGAATAATTCTGTTACTTAATTCTCATTTATTTTTAAGCTACTTTTTTCTTAGGTAAAACTTTTTTTGTTGTTGAGCTTTGTTGTTCTTATATCATCTAGGAATAAAGAGGGCCCTACTGGGTGAGTGAGTCCCTGGTGGGATTTGGGCTATGATTTATAAATGAATTTCTTAAAACAGCCCATATTAAAACTGAAATTAAGTCCCAAGGGATTTCAGAGCCAGAATATGGAAATGGGAGAGTTGATGTCATAATAAAGATTTTGTGCATGTTATATCTTCCTTTCTATGTGGTAAACTTGATACTGAGGACTACATTTTAGTTTTGTTTGGTTCCGTCATAGCAACTAGCACAAAGCATTTAATTAAATGCAACAATTCAATAAACATTTAATAAGAAATTACTGTGTGCCCTGTTCTATATATTGGGCAAAAGTTTAGATAAGATAGGGTCATATGGAGTCTAGCAGGGCCCTTGTTTATACTTGGCAATCAATATGTATTTATTGAATAAATGACTGGTACTAATTTTTTTGAGGACTGAAAAAGACTGTGATTACTAACATAAGACAAATAAAGGAGATTCAAAGAAATAGACAGGCACAGTTTGTAAAAGCAAAGACTTCTGATAAGCCCAGGACTTATTTTTAGTGATACTTTTGAATTTCTTCCCTCTGAAAGATCTTTTCTAGAATGACTAAAACATAATAGAATTTTTCTTACTTGTGGTAGATACCCTGTAGTGGAAGCACTGATAAACAATGACGTGAACATAAGGAGGACAGGAGAAAGAAAATTAGACAATTCCCACACTGCACCCTAACTCTCTGATTCACCTACTAGTACTTGTTTTGTTTTTTTATTTAGCTCATCTTAACTTCAAAATTCATAGAAATCAAAAAGGAAGAACCTCAGTGGGGAGTGGAGGCGAAATAAAAAAAAAGAGAAACAGAGTATTATTCTCCCTGTATTTCTTATGCCCTTGGAATTTTAATGTGGGGGAAACTATACCTGTTGCCATAATGATGTTAAGACATCTAATAAGGGGCGGCCAGGTGGCTCAGCGAGTAAGAGCACCGGCCCCAGTGTCAGGATGACCTGGGGATCGAATCCAGGCTCAGATACTTAGCACCACACCCAGAAATAACTGGCCATGAACCTTGAGCAAGTTACTTAACCCCAAGTGCTTTAAAAAAAAATAAATCTAATAAGATCAAGAGAGCTAGTCTGAAAACTTCAGTAATGGTAACTTACAATACGGGTCAAAAAACTTAGAGCTAGCAGGAGCCTTAAAGATCACATAGTCTATCTTGCCCCCTACATTTTGCAAATTAAGAAACTGAGGCCCAGAAGGCTAAAGCTTTATGTCCAGTGTTACTCAGCTTATATCAGAACCTCATCTGTAACATGAGCTAGAGAAGGAAATGACAAATAGCTACAGTATCTTTGCCAAGAAAACCCTAAATGGGATCACAAAGAGCTAGACACAACTTAAAGGAGTGAACAACAACGACAAAAAACAACAACAGCAAAGTATCAGAACCAGGATCTGAATAGTAGATCTAGAGACCAAGGACCTATGTCTCTCTACAACCTGCTACCTGTCTGATTGTCCTCACTGGACCTCAATTTGCTCATCCATAAAAATAAAGGGCGGGCTAGATAAATTCTAAGGTTCCTTCTAGTTTTGAATCCTATGAGTTCTCTGAATGACCCTCAGGTCAAAAGACTCATTATAAACCACACCATTTTTAGAGAAATTTTTTGAAAGTCTGAACTCCAGCATTCATTTGAAATTCATATATTTGAAATTGAAATGGAAACATTTCCTGGTTCCCCAGTTCTCATTCCCTGGTAGTAATTTAGGACTGCCCTTCAAGAACATGAACACTTCCAAAATGGAACCTAAGAATACATTGCTTATTTGCATTCTCCATATTTTATTTTGTGTCTGTATAAAAGAATATTTATGGGGATCCACTTTTCTCCTTCCTTTAGCATATCTAGACACCATCTCTAACCCTGCTTTCTTGTAACTGACCTTATGGCAGCCATGACCGGTTCATGTGTAATTCAGATTGCATAAAAATATCCAGCCTATTGGTGCCCTGGATATTTGTATAATTACACAGGAAGAATAGTGTTGATGCAGGTGTGTTGAGTGTGGCAGGTTTAGCTCATTAACTATCACCAAGATTGCCTCTCCCCTAGTAACACACTCTTGCTGTCTATTCTCAGAACTGAACTGTTTATAGGGCAACAGGTTATTCTCTGCTGGGGACTCTCATCTCTATCCTCTCATTCCCCTGCTGTCTATCAAAGCCTTTGTTGGCAGTCATCAGGATGCATTGCAAGATGTATTGGCTCCATCTGGATCATTAGGAAATGGGACTTTGTGGCTGGTGGATGAGATTGGGGCTCTGATGGTTGCTCCGAAGTCTGTAGAGAGTTATTGTTGTGGGTTAGTGGTATAAAGTTTGGTTTCGTTTCCATGGTGTTTGGCCATTTATGTTGTTTGTTTGAGCTCTTGTCCATATGCCCAGATATGTGGTGAGTGTTCAGTCAAATGAAAGGAGGTTGAGGAAATTGAGCTGAAAAACGGCAATCGTTACATTTTGGTTTGGAAATGGTCCCTGAGTCCCGTGACATTTATATTATTTACCACTCTAGTTGGTGCAAACGTGCATCTCTTCTTTCCTCTAACCCCTGTCCCCAAGTTTATGTTTTCAATTCATAATGATCAATATTTGCAGCAATGATCATAGCAATTTAACAAGGAGGGTAGATTCACATTCAAACTAACAATATTTGAACAGGAAATTTGAACTTGAGTTGTGGATTACATTCTTTACCATTCACACAAAAAAAATGTTTACATAATCATCTCTCTTAATATTTCTTACAGTGATCTGACATTTCCTCAGCTTTGGCCTTTACACTTTCAATGCTATATTCTCAGCAAAAGTTATTTCCATGTGAACTATTCCCCCTCCCCCTTTCTATCACCAGGACCCAGGTAATACTCTCCTCTACCTCCCCCAGCTTTCCTAGTGTGTGGTCTGACCCATCGCTTGTCATCTTGACTTTTGTCTTGCCCTGGACTTCAATGACTCTGGAAGAGAGAGTATGGCTGATGACTTCATGTAACTCTACCTCATTCAAATCCAATTTATGTACAAGTCAAGATCACCCTTGTGATGTCATTGGTCCTCTTCATAAACCAACAACAAGAAATTGTAATGAATTACGAGACTGTCATTTTGTACAACTGTCTGACTGGATTACCTTGAGCATCTAAATCCTACAGGAAGTAAAATCAGTGTTTCAGAATCCTGACTACACCCAAACCATGTAGCAAATTGTAATCAATTGGATCAACCCAGAGTATTGGTCCACTCAGATTTGTCCAGTTGAATTCCCTTTGCTCTATTTGCAGCTTATAGTTAGAAAATATCTATTCTCGATCACTTTCACTGAAATCAGTTTATTTGTTTTTAAAGCTTGGTCTGGAGGGTGAGTATGGGGCATCCAAGCGATGCAAATAATTGGTTCAGGATCATAAGCATTAGAGTTGGAAGGTGCACTTTAGTTTTAATTGTCTAATCTAGATGAAGAAGACACAAAAGAACCCTAGTGAACAACAAAGGTCCTTTAACTCCAAATGCAGGACTCTATAATTACTACATAAAAATGAAAAATTTTTACTTTCTAACAGATTATCTTCCATATCTTGTCATCAGATGAATGCAACACCCCAGGGAAGCTAGACAACTTACTTCAGGCTATATATCAATTATGAAATCCCATTGAAATTGAAAATACAGTGCATTTTGGTTTCCCTCTTCAGATGCTTCACATGCTTTTTGGAGAATATGCATATTTTCTAGGATAATGACAGAATCCTCTGGTAGATTAAACCATTTGAGTTTGTAAGGACTTAGCACAAAGTTCTACCTCAAAACCCAGAAAATTGCTTTTACAAGTTGAGTTCATTCTTGTTTGAAAATGTCATGTGAAGTCAATGCCAGACAGGGCTGAATTCATGATGTTCCATTTTCATGTGATACCTACTATCATGAATGGAGGTAAAGACCACTGGAATTGTTTATTTGGTCCAAAAAAATCTGTATTTATGCAGCCTCTGAGTTATATCATCTTCCACAAGGCCCTTTATTCCACTTTCCTTCAGTTGGGCTCAGATTCTGCCATCTCCTCAGCAAATTAGAGGTTTTTCTTTACTAAGATCTTCCCAGAGATCTTTGATTGGCTTTGTCCTTTCCCCTGATCCCATTCTCCCTTGACTTACATTTGTGATTGCTGTTGTCTACTCTTAGTTTAGTAAAAACTTCTTGGGGAGAGGGCTTATGTCTGTTCTTCATATCCCCAAGGCCCCCTGCTCATATTACGCAGACTCAATGAGGATATATTGAATTTACATATTTGGGTCTATGCTAGGATTTCTACCAGAATAATTTTAACTAGTAATAAATTCCAAGGTGTTTTTTTTTTCACTGTCTCTATTTTTTTAAGAATGAACTTTCTGCTTCTAAAACTCAGGATCAAGATTATTTTACATCCTGCTGCTAAACTTTCATGACACCACATCAGCCTAATGATTCTTAGAATGAATTTCCATCTAAAATACTAAACATTTAAAAAATAAAATTACTCTACCTTGGCAGCTCAAGATTCTGTTGAATTTATTGTTTATCCAAAAGTTCCAAAGTTACCTATTCACTAAAGGAATAAAAAACAACCTGAGAATGACCAAATTCACCAGTACTACTTTGGACCACTTTTTAATGAATCACATAAATGCTCTGTGGGTGTGAGAACATTAAGACACCCAAACTTAAATTTCATAAAAGAAGAGGTCATTTTCAATGAGATCAGAGGCAATGAGATTGACGATTTCTATTCTTAGGTATAGGAAAGCTTAGGGAAGCAGAGTGCAGTATGGTAGAAACAAGCGCTGGCTTTGGGTCAGAGGACCAGGGTTCAAATTCCAACTCTGACACATTACTCATCAATTAACTTTCCTGGGCCTCAGTTTCCTCATATATAAAATAAAGGTGTTGAACTAAATGGCTTTTGAATTCCCTTCTAGTTCTTCTGTGATCCTTAACCTTCCATACCTCAATTTCCCATTTTGTAAAATGAATGTAATGTCTGGAATCATAAGGATGATGTGAGAAAGTTTCTAGGAAGAAATGAGTGCTACAAATTCAAGGCATCAATGTTATTCATTAAGATAAAGGGAAAGTTTTGAGAAGCTGATTCAATTATCAGCTGCCACCACATTTTTCAGCCGTATCTGAAGCCAGAAGTGTGGTACATTAATTACCTGTATTGTCAAGAGAGTCATTCTGGACAGTTTGGAACAATAGAAGCATTCATTAGCAGTGAGAGAAAATGGATGAAGCTTGATTTTTTTTCTCTTTGATGCCAAAGTTGGAAATGGTCTAGCTGCATCCCTTCCAGGTCCGACACTAGCTACTGTAATTGCAGAGATTTTAATGTGCTCAGAACATCAGGATGTGAATGTTCATTATCATGCATAAGTATAATTTCAATTGGCTCTTGTAATACAGTATCTTTTGTCTGATGCTCTGAAAAGTGGTATGCATCTTTAATTTACCTTTTGAAATATTTTTCTTGGGCACTATTGTTGACTCTGGGAAAATCATGAAATAAACACCAGAGCTGGGGTTGGGGAACTTGGGTTCAAATTCTGTCTCTGTTTACTATCCATGTTATTTTGGACTAGTCATTTCTCTTAAGTTGTTCTTCAGTTTTCTCATTGATGACATGAAGGGGTTGGATTAGATATCTTAGTTCTTTTTAAGTTCCATGAACCTAGTTAAAATTTCTTCCCACTTTCCCTCACTACATTTTCTTCTTGGACCCTCTCTGTCTATGATCTTTCCCCAGGTGCCCAGAACCTTCACATAGCCATAGCTTCTCATTGTGTATGATGATAAATCCTTTTTTTTGTGAGGAGAAGCTGTGTCATTATGGATTATCCAAAGTGCTTAAATCCCAAGCTACAAGACAGGTTTCTAGTAAGGAATTTCTCCCTTGTGAGAAAGTGTGGGAGCCAACCTTGGAAATGACTCATCTGGAGATCTGAACTCAAGGAGATGAAGCCACTATAGGGACCTGAGTGGGAGTAAAGTGTTAATTGTATGCCTAGGGAGCATTAGTCTTATTTGAACTTCAGATGGGTCCAGGATATGGGTTATCCTTCTCTCTTCTCCATAGAAGGAACCCAGAGAGAGTTGCTAGACAGGGGCCAATTTTCTAACCAGAAAAGACAGGCAATATGTTCTCAATTCCAGGGAGAGAAGAGCATGAAAGCCTGTCCCTTGAAACTTAGAATGGAACTACCTTTGAGGGCCTGGTGAACTAGACCTCTATTAAGCTGAGATACTAGCTAGTGAGAAACAAGTGAGCCTCACCTAAGGGAAAAATTAGTGTTGTTCTCACCTAGAGCACATGGGGCTGCTCTTTGGGATGCAGACATGGAGCGGCAGCTCAAATGGAGCTCTACGGATGGAGGCAGAAGGAAATAAATTATTTTCTCTGTTCCTTTATGAATGTGACTATTTAAAGTCTTTTAGGAAGCCCATTTGTTAAGTCACTTAATTTTTCTGGACCTCAATTTCTCATCTGCAAAATCAGAAATTCCCTCATTGAGAATTCCCTATCAGATAAAGAAACAAGAAATTTCTAAGATAACCCCAACATTATGAAGATGGGAGACCCGAAGAAGGGTGGCTTATTTACATAGTGTGTCTTGGTGGACAGAGAACTGGTGTAGGCATCAGGAAGATGGGGGCTTCTCAGACCCATAGTGCCTTTTTGACCTTGGGTTCCTTTAAGCTCTTAGTGTCTCCAGGCAACTCTCTATTGACTGTAAGTTATAGAACTGGTACTCATCTGCTTTGGTAGGAGGAACTTCCTTGTTGAGAGTCCCTATGTCAGAGGTATCAAACATGTAGCCAGGCTTGAACCACATAGCAATGTAATTGGGAAATATTTAAGAAAATAAATAAAATGTACATAATGTTATTATGTGGTTTTCTAAGTGGCCACGTGGCCACAGGGATTCTCATGTATGGTTTAGTCCTACCTGCTTCTGCTTAGGTTTGACAGTACTGTGCTATATCAATGAAATTACAGGTCTGGTTCAAAGTAGCTATCGATTAGATATAGATATTAATATTGATAATACAGATATCAATATAAATGTAGACATAGACATAGATAGAGGTGTACATATAGATGCAGATATTACTACCTACCTCATAAAATTATTGTGAGGAAGGTGCTTTGCCAAATCTAAAATATCACATGATCATTAATTCAATATCTCAAGGATCTGTGATTTTGTGAGTAGCTATTCTCCCCTTACTTCAGGTGATATCCCCTCTATAACTCAGGACATTGTCTTCAAGAGTTGTGTGAATGAAATGTTCATTATCCAGTGACTACTCTGATGATGAATTGCTCAGAACTTAGCTAGGTTGGTCCTTGGATGACCTACATTCTTAATTCAAAACCTTTTCATCTTGGTATGACCTGATAGAGATTAGGCTCCAAGAACACAAGGTCAAAAAGATGTCATATGATGTCAGGCATCTAGGTAGGAGATTTATTAAAATGTTTGTTTACATAAGACCAAAAATAATTTAGTCTTTAACTCTAAAGGAATTTCATGTATGATATTTTTGGGTAGTACCCTGAGACCAGAATAGACCTGTTTGACTACTCTAACCCTCTAGTAAATGTCCATACTCATATTTGTTCTTATTTGAGTCGCTATCAAGATCAGGCAGAATTTTTTGGTTGATAATTGGGATCTTTTTCTTAGAGACTACTTGATTGATTATCCATTGCGCCTTTCCTACTGCTCACTAGGGTATCTGACTAATTTCCCAGCATTCAATAGATTATTGGGATGTTTTGTCTTTGGAGAGCCCTGACTAGAGCTGTTTTGTAGATAGTCAAGTGACATAGCCTTTTAACTAATTGTTATAAGATGGATGGCTTTCCATCAGCATGTTCTCTGGCATTTTATCCCCCTGCAAGTACTAAAATGTAGATCTCGACTTCTTGGTTACTGCCAGAGCCAATATCAACTTAAGTAGTTTCCTTTGAGTCTGTTTCAGTTAGAGGAAAATTGTAGACTGAAAAAATACTGCTCCTACAACTCTATAAGAACATATGAAAATTTCTTGTTAATGGTTGGGTAGGTATGTGTCTGCATACTGGTTAAATCGTCAGTTACCATTAGCATGTTGCTTATATGAGGGATAAAGTGGCAAGGAAATCTGGATCAAGGCAAAAAAAAATCCACAGCCAGTGATGGCACAATCTGTGGTGGAAATTCCAGACCCAGGATGCATTTCTATGTGACAAAATTCCATCTCTGCATACCACAGAGATTTTTTACTCTTTCTCTATTTATAACAATAGTTTGGGCCTCAAAATACTTATAGGAATAGACATCTGTATCCATATTAGTCCTCATTAGTCAATAGATATTCATCTTCCTTTCTGTTACCAGTATAAATATTGCAAATGTTTTGACCATGAGTCCAGTCCATTTTCCCACTGCATGGTTGAAAACTGGCCCTCCCAACTCCCAATCTCACCAAATCTCAGAAGAAAATGTGGTGCATGTATGTGTGTGTGTAGAGAGAAGTGGGGAACAGTTGGGTGAAGACAGGCCATAGGAAAGGGGTGTCAGTGGGGAGGGTTGAGGTGGGAGCTTCGGTCTGAGCAAAGAAGTGGAAATGGCCACACTGTGGAGTGGCAGAGGATTGTGAGATATGGGACTGGGGGAAGAAAGCATGCCCCTTTGGTATGGGCACCATGGGGCAAGAGGCTCCAGTTGATCCTCCTTAGTTACAGCTCCATGTTCCATGGTATCACCATCTATTTGGGATTACCACTGGCAGTAGAATTTCTAGGTCGTATGGCCAGAGATTTGGGCTAGTGTGGCAATTCTGATGTTCTTTTGTTCCTAAGTCATTGTGTAATGATTTGGTTCCTTCATCTTTAGGTATGTAGTGATGTGGATTCAGAGATCTTGTCCATATAAATCAAGCAGAATTTGAACTAGTGAAAACCTGACTGAGACGTAGACTTCAGTTCTATTTGGATAAACTCAGGTGGAAAAAAACTAAAAAACCCAAACTGGGAAATACATCATTTCCCAGGTTCAGTGTTCTTCTGTAAAAATTCTGGTTTGAATGAGTCTAATTCCTTAGAAACATGAATATATTGGAAGTCTTTCATGCCCATTAGCATTGTGAAAAAGAAACCCAGCTGTTTGCCTCGAAATGATACAACTTCATTACTACCCACTAAACCAGGGGTCAACAAACTGTGGCCCATGGGCCAAATCTGGGCAGCAATCTGTTTTTGTATGGCTAATGTTTTTTTGTGGGCTATACCAAAGCAGGTGTGCTTGATTTAGATGTCTTGAGGATCTAGGTGTGCTGTGACCCTTGGGCCACAATTTACTGACCCCTGTACTAGACCATAGGTTCTGTGAAGGAAGGAACCATGTTTTACCTAAACTTTGTATCTTTCCTAGCATCTAGCACATTGCTCTGCACATAGTAATGCTTAATACTTAAAAAAAAATTAATCAAGTTCCCTTTTTTGGGGAACTTGACTTTCAGTCGTTCGATTATTTAAAAACATTTATTGACCTTCCCCTGTATACAGAGAAATATAGTGATTCAGGGGTGGCAGAAAGATAAATATAGTAACACATAGTCCCTGACCTCAAGGACTTTATAATCTATTAGGGGAGGGAAGACAGATACAAATCACTGTGGTAGAAAACAAATTAGAATATGACAAGTACCTTAAGGAGGTCTAAAGTAATAATAGATCGCTCTTGTCTAACTCATAAGTTTGTTGAGGTCATCATCAAAATCCTTTCCCACTGCTCTTAGAGTGGCAGCCAAAAATTTGCCTGAGCATTTCAAATTATATTCCTGCCATTTGAAGTGATGGCTCTACCCAATTTATCAGGTGCATAATCTAATCCAATCTAATCCAATCTAACCCAATTCAATCTGGCAAACATATGTTAAAACTTGGTATAAGTGAGGAGTGAGAGGAAAGAAAGATTAGATGGATGTGGTTCTAGCCCTCTAGGAGTCTAATAGAAGGATTCAGTTGACATCGATTCAACAAATATTCATTAATGTTGGATATGATGCTAACACAGAAAGCTATAATATAAATGAGATGCTAAGTGTATTATGTAGAAAACAAAGTTTTATATGAAGTGTTAGGGGGAAAGCTTCTTATTAGCCTGGGAGATCAAAGAACATTCACTGAAGGTGGTGGTTTTTCTGAAGGAGCAGGCTTTAAAGTATGATGAAGAAAGACATCTGCATCCAAAGAAAGAACTGATAAATGGAAGTATATATAGAATAAGTTTACATCTATATATTTATTTTTGTCTAATGGTAACCATCTCTAGGGCAAGGAGGAGGTTGGGGGAAGGAAGAAAAAAAGAAAAAGAAAAAAATTGACATGATAACTTTATTATATATTTAAAAGGAATAGCAAGTTGTACATAATAGATTTGCAGTTTCATGTGCAATTATCTTTTTTATTATACTACATTATGGAAATGCTTGTTTTATTCCATAAATTAAAAATAAATTAAATGAAAAAAAAAGTATGAGTTGGGATTTATCAGGTAAAAAGAAAAAGAAAGGAAATTCTAGGCATAGGGACCAGAGTGAGTAAAGGCATGGTGGTAGGAGAATTAAGAACATGTTTAATTGTCAGGTTGAGTTTAGCTGGAACAGAGAATTCAATTGAGGAGTAACTTGAGTTAAGATTGGAAAGGTAGAATGACTTATTTGTAGCAGGTCTCAAAAGCCAGAGGAGTTTAAAATTTAATCAGGAGCAAATTGCAGAAGTGTCAAACATGCAGGCTATAGGCTTCATGCAGCCTGCTACACTCCCAAGTACCTCCAAACCAGAATAAAATGTAATTGGGAAATATTTAACCAAATAAATAAAGAACAAAACAAAACACAAAACCATAGATAACATTACATTTTAAAACTAAGTCATTACATGATCCACAGAGATCTTTATATGGTTTAGTGGCCCCCATTCATATTTGAATTGGATACCACTGAGCAACAGGGAATATTTTTGAGCCAGGATGTGACTTCAGTAGATAGAAGAATGATCACTATATTAGCTAGATGGATGATTTGAAGGAAAGAAGGTGAAGATGAGAAGGCCTTTCAGGAGGCTATTGTAACAGTTTAAGTGTTGGTAATAAAGGCTTATTCTAGGGTGGTGGTGGTGACAGAAGATGGAAACAGATGCAAATGATGTTTCTGAAATAGATTTGAAAGCACTAGAAGGAAGGAGATGGAAACTTCCAAAATAATGCCAAAAATTTATGAGTTTGAGAGAAAAAGGGAATGGTGGTACAAGACATAAATAGGTAAGTCATAGAATACTGGCCCCGGATGGGGCCTGACTTCAGAGGAAACTTTGTGGCTAAGTGTGAGGTATGCTGGTCAGAAAAGATGAAAGAAAACTTCCCATGATTATAGAGGCATTTTATTTTACTTATCTCAGGAAAGTTTTGGCCGGTCTTTCTTTTTAAAATTTATCCATTGCAAATTGGTGGAATTTCTTCAGTAGTGAATATTATAAGTAGAAATCTGTAGTGAATCCAACCAGTGTTTCTCTCATCTCTTACTGTGGTATTTATATAATGTGACCCTCTTAGAGCAATCATTTATTTCTGTCTTTATTATCTGCATCTTGTCAAAATTTCCATTTTTTTTTGGGGGGGGGGGGAGGCCAATTGGGGTTAAGTGATGTGCCCAAGGTCACACGGCTAGTTTTTGTGTTAAGTGTCTGAGGTCAGATTTGAACGCAGGTCCTCCTGACTCCAGGGCTGGTGCTCTATTCACTGCGCCACCTAGCTGCCCCTAAAATTTCCATTTCTAACATAATTCTGTGAGGTGGCTTACATTTGGAGAAACTGGGACCAGGGAAGGCAATACAAATAATGAAAAGGAATGTAGAGAGGGTTAGAAATGGTATTTTTTTTCTGTTCAGAAAACTTTACAAGGCCACAGGATAGAAAGGAATAGAATGGAAGCAAACATTCAAGGAAGGAAGCAAGAAAAGAAGAGATGGAGGGAGAGGAAAGAGGAAGAAAGAAAAGAACCAAAAAATAAAGAAAAAGAAGAAAAAATGATGAAAAGAAAAAAGGAAGGAAGAAAGGAAAGAAAAACAGAAAGAAAGAAGGAAAGAAAGGAAGAAAGAAAAAGGAAGGAAGAAAGGAACAGGAAGGAAAGAAAGAAGTCCACATTGAAAAATCCATCTGGAAGAGAGGAAGCAGATTATTGAAGGGAAATTAGTGATAACAGAATGGCTTAGAAATTAACCTGCATTTAACAAGGGTAAATACCAAGACAGAAAAGGGCATAGTGAAGGGGAAAAGTCTCCTCTGCTTGTTTGGGGAGGAGGACCCTAAATAAAGTATAAAGAAGAAATGTAGACTCTTTCCTCCTAGCACAAGGTCAGGAAAAGGTAATCTCACAGAGAGACTAAAGGTAATTTATACTCATTTGCAGATTATACTTCAGGAGAGATGGGAAATCGGTTAAGAGGAAGCCTCACAGGTTCCTTTGGAAGCCTGAAAAGACGAGCCAAAGGGTCTGTGGCTTGGTGTCTACATTTGCCCTAATAAATAGTCAAGAAGTCTCCCTAAATGTCGGTCTTTAAAAAAAAAAAAAGAAGAAGAAGAAGCTCTCCCTATCTCAGCAGTGATAGATAACGTTTGGTATAACATGGACTGACTATGCAGGGCTGTCATGGTAAGAGCTCCTGCTTTTTCCTTTTCCTTTTCCCTTTCCTTTCTTTTTCCCCTTTTTCATAAACAACAGAGGCTAAGGGTAAAGGAGCCTGTGTAAAAAGGATGTCTGGGTCCAGAGTAATTACTTGGTGCATTAGGATTCAGGAGAAGCCTCTGGTTTCATGTTAAATATGCTTGGTATTATAAGAGGTACATCTCTTCCCTTTATGGGGTGGGGGGTGGGGAGACAGTTTCTGCTTCAGCAGTAAACACTCGGATGGGCCACAGATAACAGGCTCAGGTAGATTTAATTGATTTAATGAAGCAGCACTGTGGTTGAGGATTGCATCTGAATTTTCCGAGTCAAGCCATGCAGATGCAGGCTGTGTGTTAATTAAATCAGACGTAGCTGTCAGTTGATCTTTATAGTGGTGTTCGAAACCTTGGGTTATATTTCCTTTTCCAGGAAGGAAAACAATGATATTGCCTGTAGAGCTTCTGAAAACTAATAAGACATTTTAATGGAGATCTTAGATGGAACCCTTTCTCCAGGTAGCTAGGTTGTGTTGGCACATGTTTCCTCTTCTGAGCTGACAATATTTGGGGCTGTATTTACATTGTCACTAGAATAAAAACCCTGTGCCCTTCCTCACTCTGACCTCTTGCTATATTTATGTAGCCCACATTTACATCAGGGATTGAGGTTTACACAATGCTTTTCTTACTCTAAGGGGTATAATGCAAATATTGTTACACCCATTTTACAGAGGAGACAACTGAAGCTTCGAAAGTGACAGACTTGTCAAGGACAACATGGACGGGGAGTGTTCTTGATTTCAAAGATCTGATGCTCTGCAAATTTTAAAGTCAGTTATTGTCAGTCTGACAAAATACCACATCTCTCTCTCTCTCTCTCTCTCTCTCTCTCTCTCTCTCTCTCTATATATATACATATATATATATATATATATATATATATATATATATATATATATATATGTTTTGCTTTTGGAGGGGGGAAGGCAGGGCAATTGGGGTTAAGTGATTTGCCCAAGGTCACACGGCTAGTAAGTGTTAAATATCTGAGGTTGGATTTGAACTCAGGTCCTCCTGACTCCAGTGCTCTGAAGTACCACATCTCTTAGTAGAGTACTTTGACTTGGGGCAAAGAACATCCATCTACCATTAAGCCCAGCTTTGCTTCTGACCAGCAGTATGACCATAGGCAAATTGGGCAAATCATTACATCTTTCTGTGATTCCTTTTCCTCATCTGGAAAGTGAAGGCGTCAGACTAGGTGACCTCTCTCATCCAACTCCAACATTTTATGATTTTTAATCTTTCTTTAAATGTGAATATTACATGAAGACAGAAACTCCAATGTCTGAGCCGGCTGGCCAGAGTGGTATTTATTGCTTGGGGGCTACACAGTTTCAGGGTTGCCAATTTAGGCAAAAAAAAAGAGATAAGGAACATGAGCAAAAGACTGGCCCAGGAAGGCTGGTTTGGATAGCACTGGTAGCAGAATGTAGGGGCAAAGAATTCAAAGGCACAAGTAGTTTCTGGAAGTAATTTAGGGCAGTAGCAGGGGCTGAAGTTGAAAACGAGTACTCCAGAATTCTCTGGAGTATGAAGACCTAGTATCCAGGAGAGAGAATATGGAATAAGGGAAAGAATATGGGACTGGAAATCCAGAGAATCTTAGTTCCTGGGCTCTGCCACTACCTCGTTACATGATCTTGTTGAAATTATTTCACATTTCTGGGCTTCCATTTTCTAAGGTTAGATCAGAAGACTTGAAATCACCCTTCTTCCTGTAACATTTTACATTATTATGATTCTAGGTCTATGGCAGCCATCTCTCTAATAGTTGATCAGACTTACCAGTCAGTTAAGCCTTACCCTGCCTGGCCAACCCATTTCGATTTAAAGGATGCTCATTGTTCTCTGATCATACACTTCATTACTGGTCAGTTCTAGTAGAAACACTTTCCTGGAACAGACAAGCGAGTATTCATTCATAGGACGATCTATAGATCCTAGACCTTGGGATCTACTGTGGTTCCTCCCTCCAATTAATACTATAGTCTTTTTATTTAATTTTTTTATGATGGGACAGGCTTATTAGTCCCATGAGCCCTGACAATAAAGCAAAGCAACTTTATTTGAGGATGACTATGTTTTAAGTTTCCATTCATCAATAAGTGATCAGTAAATCTGTTATTTTGACAGGTGTGTGACTTCCTTTTGCAGAAACTGATCATAGCTCTTTTTATGACTCATAAGATACATCTTAAGGAATTCCTGAGGCTTAGAGAATTCTTCTGGGAAAATGTAGAAAGGATACATATTTCAGGTAGGGGTGGGGCTAGGTGAACTTTAAGAATTCCTCCCCATTAAGTTGCTACTGTACTGTGAAGGCATCACAAACCACAAAATGGAGATCAGTCTCCCTTTTCACCTGGACCCAAGGGAGGAAACCATAGAACTCTCTTCTAGTAGTAGGTTTAGAAGTTTATATACATATCTAGGTTTTTTTATTTGTTTGTTTATCTGCAGCAAACAAATTTCATAACCACTTGAGATTCATCCACAGTAAACTGTGATGTAAGTTCTAAAATTAATGAATCTGAACATCTGCATGTTATTACTCAAATAACGTTCTTCTACTCCACATACAAATGCAATTTTCATAGAATTCTGAACAAAAACAATAACAGGCCTAGTGGAATAGTTGGGAGAGACCTGGCTTTGGGATCTAGAGGATCTAGATTGAAGTCCTACCTGTGACTGTATGATGCTGAGCTGGTCAAATACTTCAAGTACCTCAGGAACTTAACTCTCTGAGACTCTAAGTTGCAGAAGTTGGTAAGTATTCATAGAGAAAATGTCCTCACTGGGAATTCCCAACACCAATGAAATCACAAGCCCAGACTTAAAAAAAAGGATAATAGAGATTTGTAGTACTAGAAAAATCAGTACTAAACAGATTACCAATAACAAAAACATACATTGTCTTATTTATGTCACAGATATCCTTGGAGGTCCCTGCTAGTCCAAAATCCAGTGATGCTTGGAATTCAAGTGAACTCAACATTTATGAAGCATTTACTGTGGGCAAAGGGCTATGCTAATGCTAGGCACAGAATGAAGGCTATGATAGACTCTTGCCCCATGGAATTTGGAATCCAATAAGGAAAGGGCACGATAATGAAGAAAAGTCATGCAGAGGATATTGAGATAAGCCCAAAGGAATTGGCTGTAAGAAATCTGAGGAGAAATTTTCATCACAGGAAATGAGTTGGTTAATGAAATCACCTGAATGGGGCTGTAAAAAGAAGGGTGGGTCTTCAACTGCCAGAGATGGGTGGTGAGACCATTATAGGTATGGGGAGTAGCACTGAGATGAAATGACAGTCACAGTGCTTATAATTTATAGCAGCTGTCTTACTCTTTAATGTTGGAAAATCACATAACACACATCTTTCTTAATCCTCATAACAGCCTCTTGAAGTAAATGCCAGAGATATCATCATCCCTATTTTACAGATGTAAAAGCTGAGGCCAAAGAAGGGTTAAATGTCTTTCAGAAATCACATAGCTAATGTTGGAGGTGCTGGGGCGGACTGAGAACAGACAATGGAGAAATGTTCAATTTAGCTTGAAAACAGATGTGAGATGGAGTTGTATGAGATAAAGCTGGGTGGGTAAGTAGGGAAGAAAGGAAACTAGTGCTTTACAAACGAATACTATGTGCCCTGTTCTAAGAACTTTACAAGTATCACATTTGATCCTCAAAATAACCCTGGGAGGTAGGTGCAGCTGTTATTCCCATTTTACAATTGAGGAAACTGAGACACACAGAAGTTAAATGATTTGCTCAGGTCACATAAATAGGAAGTGTCTGAGTCCTGATTCAAACTCAGATCTTTTGACTCTGAGCCCAGCGTTTGATTCATTGCACAACCTATCTTGGTAGGTTAGAGTTATACTGTGAAACATCTTGAATGTCCTGGTCAAGAGTTTATGCTTACTTTTAGGCAATGGAACACCACTGAAGGTTCTGGATTTGAGAGATGATCTAATGAAAGCAGAAGGAAGATCTCTTAGCCAGCAATGTGGAGATGAAGTTTTGGAGAGGAAATCCCCTAGCAGAAGGAAAATTATCTAGGAAGCTGTTACAGTGATCTAGGCAAGAAGAGATTAAATTGTGAACTAGGGTGGTTGTAGTATACTATGCTCTGATGTTTTCATCCACTTTTAAATTACTGACCTTGAGACTTAAAATGCTATCATTTCCTTTGGAGAGGGAGTTGCTGATTATAAAAGTGGGGCTTTTCCTTACTTATCAAGGCAGTTGCTTGAAATTGGAGACCAGGACCAAATGATTTAGGATCATAATTTTAGGACTGTAAGGGACCTGGGAGGTTATTTAATCCAACCCTCTCATTTCTTAGATGAGAAAATGAAGCCCCTTCACCTCTTCCCCTTAATGAAATGACTTGCCTAGGATAACATCAGCAATATAGTAGCCAACAGAGTAAGGATTCAAACTCAGGGGTCTTCTGAATCCACATTGAGTAATCACACTACCTCTGGTGTTGGCTGAGCAACAAGCTTCAGGTGACCTTGGGTAAGTCATTTCATCTTTAGAGGCTTTAATTTTCTCATTTGGAAAAAAGAGAGGGATTAGATTAAATGAAATCTTAGGTCCCTTCTTGCCCAATTCTATTTTGATCTGGTTCAGGGTTTCACACCTCTGAATGAGGTAGCTTCTTAGGTTGCTTTCAACTTTAAATTCCTATGACTCTAATCCAAAAATAAGTAAGCAAGCTGGATAACATCTGCTTTATAGTCTTCAAGGAATGAAAGCCATTGCCCACTTAAGAAAACAAGAAAAGGTCATTATAATATGCCACTAATTTTATTAGAAGTGTCATTGAAGTCTCATAAAATGATAATAGTACCTATTTCTTCATGCTATATTTCCCATTTATATAGATATTTGAAAATCCCCTAAATGATAAAAGGCAATTTGTTACAAGAATTTTTAATGGGGGAGGGAAGATGGAAGGGAGAAAAAATAGATTTGCTCACTGAAAAAAAGAAAAAGAGACCATTTTCCATTCCTACAGGGTATTCAATGCAAAGGAATTTTTTCTAACAGCATTAACTATTCAGTGACTTTGTAACTGAAAGATGAAACTAGCCTTTAAAAACATACAGCTTTTGATTTGAAATAACAAATTGCTCATCTCTGGCTCATCTATTTGGTGCCTGCTACATGTGCAGTGTTTGAAATGATGGCAACTGCTCTTTGGCCACTAAACAACCTGTTACTTCACTGTGGGTGGGAAGCATGGTGAAATGGAAGGAACATTGGGTCTGGAATCAGGACCCCTGGGTTCAAATCCCATCTCTGTCACTGTATATACTATGTTCCCTTGGACATGTCATTTCTCTGAGTCTCGGTTTTCTGAAATTGAGGGAATTGAATTGGTTCATTTCTAGGGTCCTTTTTCAACCTGGAACCTATAACACAATGGACATTATGGATGAAGTAGCCTTTCCTCATTTGAAACCAGACACAGAAATATTATGACATGAAGGCTGGATGAGCACTGAATGAAGGGCCAAAGAACTGGGATTTGAATCTTGGCTGTGACACTTTACAATTCATTCAGCCTCTAGGACCCTTAGTTTCCATGCTTGTAAAATGGGAATGACAATATTTGCACTTAGCTCACAAGATTATTCAGAGAATCAGATGATATATGGAAAAGCCACTTATGCTCATAAAGCACCAATGAAAGTTAGTGATTATGATAGGAAGGTGACATAAAAATGCAAAGATTTTAAAAAATATATCATTCTAGTTCATGGAATATATAATTTGTGGAATTAGAAATTGTCAGAACCAGAAGGGACCTTAAAATCACGTTGTTCAAACCCTCATTTTATAGTCAAGGAAGCCTCCCAATGATCTCTATGATCCCCAGAGAGGGAAAGTAATTTTCACAAGGCCATACCACTAGTTAATGGCAGAGCCAAGACCAGAATCTCAATCTCCAGGCTTAGACTTGTGTCAATATGCCTTATTTCTCTTTCCTGAGGACATGATCCACATTGGTTTTTAACTCCTAGGTCACCTAAACAAGTAGGTGATCAATTAATGTTGAAAAAGAATTCGACTTGGAATCAGAGGACTTGGGTTCAAGTTCTGACTCTGATAATTGTATGATTTTGGCCAAGTCTGCTCTTTCTTCATCTGTAAAATAAGGAGGTTGAACCAGAATATTTCTAATGTTCCTTCTAGACCTATGATCTGTATATAACATTAATTTCTAGTCCTTGTTAAGAAATTTAAGGAGAAACTACAAAGGGTTTTAAGCTCACGAATATATTTTAAAATAGGTTTTGTTGTAAATCATAGGCTTGTTTCAATTCAGTCTTGCTTCTAATGCACTCGCCTTCTTCCTTTGGTATAGGAATGCCACTCAAACTAATTGGCTCCTTAAGAAGTAGTAGGGCTGTTGTTTTCTTTCCCAATAAACTGTGTGGAGGAAACAAAGGTCTGTATCCAAAGACAACCCACTTTGCTATCTCTGTATACATCTGTATGTCAAAGAGGCAGACACAAAAGACTTCTGAAGTTAATTGACAATGCCTGGTTTTAGGTGCCCTGGTCACTTTGTTTGGAAGACTTTTCATCCCATGGCTAACATTGCCCCCTTGTGGCCAAATCTAGAGCAGCTAGCTGGAAATGTGCCAGCTCAACAGCTTGAACCTCCCATCATTGTGCCAAAGACTGTAGTGTGGGATGCAGCAGGTGGCTTTTAAACAAGCCCATAGTGATGTTTGCTTCATAGGAAAAATTACCTTGGCTGTAATAAAGAGAACAATGGGCATCTGCCTGAAGTCAGAGTCCTATGTTCAGAGGATAAGAGATGGGGCTTTCTGTGCCAGCCTTTACAATGAACTGTGCACTGATGGCCTGAATTTTCAGCTCCAGAGAAGGATAATAAAGATGCCTGCCTTGGCCCATTCTGAACAGTGCATCTGAGGCTGAGATGACACATAGTGCCTAATAAAACTCCGAGTTCTTCAAGAGATATTAGTTATACAATATATTCTTGAGGGGGGTTTTCAGAGGCAATATAATGGGCTCTGAGTCTAATGACCCAGAACAGAGGTTCTTAGCCCTTCCTTGTGTCATGGAACTCCTCGGGCAGTCTGGTGAAGCTTGTAGACTCTTTGTCAGAAAAATTTTTGTTGCCTATGTTAATAAATTGAATGAAATGCTAAATTTCAGCTAGAAAGTAAAAACATTTTCTGTCCAAGATCATGGACTCCCTTAAATCCATGCACAGATCCCTTGGAAGGTCTGTAGATCCTAGGTTAATAAACTCTGACCTAGAATAAGCACCCTCTCATAACCACGTGTTCAAGCCTTACCTGGTATTTGAAGCCTCCCATATGCAGCCTCCTCCATGAGCCTTCTCTGACTTTCTCAGCCAGAAGTGATTCTCTTTCTCTCTCCCCACCTCTTCTACTCTCCCTCTCTTTCTCTTTTGCCCTTTTCCTCTCTCTGCCTCTGTCTCTGTTTTCCTCTCTATTCTCCCCTCTCCAACATGTCCTCTTCTCTTCAGAGAGATTAGGATTCAGAGCCTACCTCTCAAATTGACTTGCTAGAGCCCTAGGCATGTCTTCAAGTTGTATACTATAAGCTTCTAGAGGGCAAAGACTAGAGGAAATCTTACCCTCATAACTTGATTGACAGATTGCATTGCACACAGTAGGTTCTCAAAACATGTATGTTGAATGAAGACTTCATCACTAGATCTTGCTGAGGCACTCACTTGCTGTGCAATTTTGAGACAGTTTCAATTTAACAAATATTTATTAAGTCCTTACTAGGTACAGTTTGTTGTGTCAGGCAGTGATAACCAAGGACTGGAAGGAGCTAAGACAAACATCCAAACAACTGAAATGTATCATATATATAGGAGAGGTCCAACGTGGCATGACATACTTGAGAAGAGAGAGGTCTCTTATGGTAGAGTGGGAACAAATTAGGGAACACAATATTAATCATCGGCATTTATAAAGGATTTTAAAGTTTTGAAGGCACCTAGGTTTCATTTGCTCCTCGTGACAACCACATTTCATGGGAAGGTAATATAAATATTATTTCCATTTTATAGGTGAAGAAATCAAGGCACAACGAAGTTAAGTGACACTCTGACTGTCCACACTAGTAAGTTGTAGAGTCAGGATAGAAGTCTAGCTTTTCTGAGTAAAAATCCAATATTCTTTCCACAGCAGGGTAAGTTTCATGGAAGAAGTAGTACTCTGAGGTTGTCTTTTAAGACAGGGAAGGAGAGGCAGAGGCAGAGAGATGGGAAAACTGAAGTCAGTGTCCAAATTTTAGATATAGCCTATGAAAAGGTGGGGTGAGAGTTGGAAAAAAGTGAAATAGGGCAGGAAAGGTAGTCTGGAGTCAGAATGAAAAGTCCTTGAAAGTTAATCTAAAGGTATCCAGTAGGCACTAGGGAGTCATTGAAGGTATAATAAGTAAGGTGGTGGTGGGGTGGGGGAGTGATACAAGTAGACCTATAGTTTGTGAAAATGATTATAGCAGCATAAATAAGCATAAAATGGAGAAAGGAGAGGTTGAAGGCAAGAAGATCAGTTAGAATTCTGTCTACCCTACAAGGGGTAGTGAGAGATTGAGAGAAGGTGATAGCAGTGAGAATAGAAGAGGAAGAAACCCATGAAAGAGATATTTGGGAGGAAAAATTAATAGGGGGCAAATTTGCTGTATGGAATCTCCTCATCTGTCAAATGGAAAGAATAATGTCCTTTGTGAAGATAAGAAAAGATAATATATGTGAAGCCTTTTGTTAACTACGGAATGTATATAAGCTATTATTATTGCATGTAAAATACCTTTGAAAGATGGATAAAAATCACACAAATATAAACTATTTGATCAGATTTCAGCCCTTCTGTTCTTGCCTAAACAAGTGATTCTCCTTTCTTCTTAACGAGTAACTAGGGTCATTCACAGATCAGAGATTCATTTCAAAGTAAGGAAATAATTCCTATGAATTCATGGCCCATTTACTTTGAATGATACCATAGCTGAGACCTAAAATTTATCTGTACTGCAAACTTACCAGCCAGATAGCTTCATTTGCAGAAGAAGCTGTTCACTGATTTGAGACCAGGGGCACTATTTTTAAAAAATCAATTAAAATTTTTAATAAAGGATCTGACACAAAATGACAGATGATCCCCCCCACCCCTATTCCTTCAAAGTATTATTTTAGGATAACTTTTCTTAAAAAAGAAAATTCTTGTCAAAGAAGACAAGGCAATGGAGCCCTGCAAATAATGTTATTATGCTTTTCTGTCAAAATCACATTTCCATCCTGGAAAATGCAGCGACTTTAAGAGGACACCCTTGAATGAGTCAGTGTGCTATGGTGGAAGGATCACTGAATAAAGAGGCAGCGTACCTGGGTTAAAATTCTGATTGTTACATGTAACCAGCAAGAACTCGGACAAGTTATTATTGCTATTATAATCTATGAGGGGTCCGTTTCCACTTCTCTATAATGAGAGGTTTAGACCAGATTATCTCTGAGGTTCTTTCCAGTACCAATATTTTATGAGTCAGTGATCTGGAAATGTTCAAAGCCTTTGATCTTTTGGTATAATTATAATTACTCTTCTACCTGTTATGTACCTTTCTGTTCCAAATTCTACCTGAAAATGGCATTACAGGATGAGGAGAAATAGCACAGAGTTGTGATAAATAATGGATAAAATGTTAATTATGAAAATTCAATTTAAAATCATGTGTTTAAATTCATTCCCCCTTCCCCCTGCTCCCAGCGAATGGTTTATTAAAATTAGCAGCACACTCCTGCGTATAAACATTGGGGAATGTGGGCAGCAAAGAATGCTGGAGCTGGAGTTAGAAAACCTGAGTTCAAGTGCTGATTCCAGAACTGAATAGCTGTATGACGATGGGTAAGTTATTTCACTCAAGACTCATTTTTCCTCCTCATTGAGACATGGATTATCCACCTCACAGTGTGGTAATGAGTAAAGCAAATGCTATGTGAGGTGTTATTACGTTGATACTTGTGTGTGTATGTGATTTCATTGGTATGGGTACTCTCCCCATTGGTCCAGACAGCAAACCATCCCTCCTTTCTTGCCATACGTGATACTTCTTCATCTCTTGTTATGAATTTGTCATAAAGGATATTCCTCTCATCCATTTAATACCAGAACAACATGCAGATCTCCCATATCTTATCATTTATTCTCTCCATATGATGGGCCCATCTCATGCTCATTGATAATGCTTTTTATCTCATTTTTCTCATGCAATTCATAATTGCTGATAAACTATATCTTTCTCGTTCCCAGCATGCATCTTTCAATTGCCTTTCAGGCCACCTACAGTTTTGGTCCTTTAAAGTTTGTATTCTAAGATTAACAGTCAAATAGCATCACCAGTGGCATCATCAAAGAGCTATTATTATTGCTTGAAATTCTATCATGTTGACTTTTAGTTCCTCCAGAATGGGGAAAAGTCCATCCTAAACACTTTCCTTATGACTCATGTGACTTTGTCTGGACCTTTTCTATGAACTTATCATGCTTTCCCTTCCCCCCAATGGAATCATAGGAAATTGAGGCTAAAAGAGATCTTAGAAACGATCCAGTCCAAATCTCTCCCTCATTTTTACCTATAAAGAAAATAAGGACCAGAGAGTGCAAATGATTTGGCCAAGGTTACCTAGGTATAAGTATCAGAACCAGGACTTGAGAGTATATGCTTTGATTTTATGCACATATGTATGCACACATACATGTATTTGTACATATGTATGTAGGTAAATGTATATACAAACACATACCTGGTGTTCCAAAAGTCTTAGTCACAAAAGTTTCCAAAACTGCACTGATATATATAACACTTCCCCTTAGATTATATACTCCATGAAGGCCTTGGACTATGCCATCCATCTTTGCACAGTGCCTTGTACATTGTAGGAGTTTAATAAATGTTTGTTGAAATGAACATCAGTCGAGCTTGGGAATAGTTGATAAATTGATGCATATAAGATTTGAGAGGTAAGGAGAAGGGAGAAAGCAAAGACAAATAATAGACTTTATAATTTTGCTCCTAGCTGTAAGAAGTCCGCAGAGAGCCAAAGAAAAGAGTCATTTGGGGACAGAGAGCATTAAGGGGAAATATGTGTGCACAACTCATCTAAGCTCCATGGGTTTCTGCATAATTTGAGAGTATTCACTTCTCCCAAGGTTCACTGTGCCTTTTTAGGGGGTCATCAACTTGGCTGACCAATGTTGATGACTTGAAGTTAGCTGGTGAACTTCAAAGCCTTTTGTTGCAGCTCTAGAATCATCAAACCATGACTCGCCCATACCACTCAATGTCTTCCTCTGTCCTCTTGTCCTCTCTAGACCTTCTGCTGACTTCTGCCCACCAATACCCAAGGATTTCAGCTGTTCAAACTATGTTTCTTTCTACCCTCTCCACATGGTTGCTTTACTCTAAGTTGGGCCTACTACTACTATAATCATTGCTCCCTGCAGCTTTTCTGCCCTTTATCTGGATTCACATTTCCTGTTCTTGTTCATTATGTGGCACCTCACTCCCCTCTGTGCATCCTTTTCCCCTCTGTATCCTCTTGCCCAGTTCACTCAATCCTGATGAAAACCCACATTCTGGTTCAAGTCACCTGGGAGTCTTGGTACCCCATTTTGTGGTATTCTTCAATCAATTGCAGCTCCAATCACATCATGACTGTGGTCTAATTGAAGCTTTCTGATAAAAATCTATCATCCCAAATCTAGAGGGACATGATACAAACCTGTAAGCATTTATTAAGCATTTACTGTGTGCCAAGTACAGTACTGATCAATGAGAAGATTAACACACTGCAGTCCCTGCCTTCAAGGAGCTGACATTCTATTTGGGGAAGATAGTACATAAAAGGAAACTGAAAAGGGAAATGGAGAAGAAAGGAAGGGGATACCTATCCTGAAGAATGGTAGAGTCTGGAGGGTTTGGAAAGGAATCAAGATATGTTTGGCCTAGGCATCCTCCTTAAAATGGGCATTCTGGGTGGAGCCAGAGAGTCAGAGGGAGAGGACAAAGCATTGGAAGGTACTTCCAGTGTAAGCCCAGGATGAACTTTCAAAGTGAAGAGGATTCAGGGGCGACCAGGCAGCACAGCGAGTAAGAGCACCGGCTTCAGTGTCGGGATGACCTGAGGATCGAATCCGGTCTCAGACACTTAGCACCCACCCAGAAACACCTGGCCATGTAACCTTGAGCAAGTTACTTAACCCCGGTTGCTTTAAAAAAAAAAGTGAAGAGGATTCCATGTCATGGTAGTCCAGAAAGTTCATAGTACAGCTTGGAGTGTAATGAAGACGTGGAAGACCTGGGCATACTCCTTAAAATTGAGGTTCTGGGATGGACCAGCAGCCAATCAGAGAGTGAAGTCACAGTGTAGGAAGGTATGATGAAAGGGAAGAGACAATGCTTGTGTATGTTATATACGTACATCAAATTTTGGGCCAGAGGATGCATTTGATATTCTGGACTCTGTGTTCCTTCCCAATTCCATGTCTTCTCCTGTATTCCTTATTGGTATGAGTGTGTATCAGTGGCATTGTTAATATTCCTCTTACGTGATAGTGTGGGAGTGGACTGACTTTGGGGCTCTGTTTTTGAGCTGATATGAATCCCAGAAGGTATTTTTATGAGTAGATCATCTCTGTAATGCCGACATCGAAGGGTAGCACATTTCCTATTTAGAGGCTTATTTTATAATACCACTCTTTTTTTCCTTGGGTTTGTTTGCTATATTTTGGTGAGACATGTACTGAATCACTACATAATAAAATATAGGTGGTGGCAAAGAACCATGATACAACTGGTTTCTGTGGAATTTTATTTGATATTGTAATATCTTTTTGTGACATGCAGTATATACTTAAGGTTCATGAACCTGAGAATTGTCCAGACTTGTTTCCATGCCTTTGCTTAGCCCATTCACACACCTCCTCTCTCCACCCACTGAACCCTAGACTCTCAATGCTAGAGTTGGACAGAGTCCCACATACCATGTTGTTTAATCCCTGACTGAAAGAGGAATTCACCCTCTATAACACTGAAGACATGTTTATTCTGCCTCTACTTAAGCCCTTCTAGTGAAATTTTACTTTAGGTCAATTCAAATGGTGCCTTTCTGCCAGTGATGTGCCAATAAATGTTTAACAATCTCTGTAAAAATGTATGCATGACATACTTTAAGATATATATATTTAACATTTCTCCCATTGCTTTCTTAAGTCTAGACAAGCAACAAAACAATCAATTAAGCCCTGATTTATAGCATTTGCTGATTTCTAAGGTCTAAATGATCGCACTGAGAACTTAATGATTCACTCTTCTGGCTCTATCAGCTATTTCGAGCTGGCTCCAGGATACTTTGGCTTTTCATCTCCATTCTATTTATCCAAACTTTACCCATCCTTAAAAAGTCCTTATTTTCCATGAAGCCTTCCCAGACCAGTGTAGCAGCAAGCACCCCAGTGTCCCCAGGGTGCCTGCTCACACAGG